>NW_024070213.1:91164677-91432842 GCF_014754425.2 Oryx dammah | reverse complement strand
TGTGTGTGTGTGTGTGTGTGTGTGTGTGTGTGTGTGTGTGTGTGTGTGTGTGTGTGTGTGTGTGTATGATGGGGGGTGGGGGGCGGGGAACGGCACACAGGAAAGAGACAGGAGGAGGAGGAGAGGGACGGGAAAACCCGGCTGGGAGGAGGCAAGAGTCGAGGCTTGCGCAAAGCGAGCAATACTCCCCATCCCACTCAGCCCCACTCCGGCCTAGCTCAAGTGTCAACTTGGCCCTGGGGAATCATTTCGAGTCCAGGTCTCGGATTGCAGCCACGGCTGTTCAAAATTCGTCGCAACTCCACCAGGCGGCGACAACGACATGGAAAAGAAAACCGCGGGGCTAAGACGCTCCAGGGCAGTGTCAGCGTCTCGAGGTCCTAGGGAGACGGGTGTCAGACCCGGCCTCAGACAAAGAAAGGATCCAGACTTTTGTGCCTATAGTGGGAAACCCACGCCAGCGACACTCAAAGCATGGGGAGATGGGAGGAGGGACCTGGGAATCTGAGCTCTAGGCTCTACTCGGCTCCATATAAATAGTGACCTTGCGGTTAGTCCTCAACTTCCCCATCTGCAAAATGAGCAAGTTTGGGTCTCTTATTTTTTTTGTGCGTGTGTGTAATAAAGTTTTATTAAGGTATAAGGGAGATAGAGAAAGCTTCTGACATAGACATCAGAAGTGGGTAGAAAGAGTACCCTAGTTTGGGTCTCTTAAAACTTCGTTTGATTTCATGGATCAACGACTAAAGAGCCGGGACCGTGCTGTTTTCAATGATACTAGAATGCCTTCTCATCTGGTTCCCTAAGTGGTCTGTAGGACAGGAAGGCGCACTTCACTAGCTGCCTCTCACATGATGCTGGGGGGAGGGGTCTCTCCATCTTCAGAATTCGGATCAACCACACACTCCCAAGAACAGCCAGTGATTCTGTGACCCCGCCTCCATCTAGCCCGGCAGGGCAGCAAGAAGGTCAACAAAAATGGACAGACCGGAACCCAGCCTCTACGTGGGCTCATCCTGAGTCGCATCTTCTTTGCTCACTTCCACCTCTACTCACTTCCCAGTCTTGCGGAAGAAAGGGGGAAGGAAAGTGGGATGAGGACTCTGAAAGAGGAAGACGAGGGAAATCAGGCCTCCCGAGTTAGTTACCAAGTTGGGGGGGTGGTTTGCTACAGGTTCAGAAATAGAACCCAAGGAGGAGTTTGAGGGGGTTTTTTGTGTGTGTATTTGTTTTGTTTTCAGGTTGATCTAGCTCAAAAAAGAGCCTAGAGATCTAGAAATCTGAGAGGCAGAAGTGGCCAGATAGGAAAATGGGTGGAGAAAAGTAGGGCTGGATCACATGTGGAGAAAGGTTGAGGGGTCTGGAAGAAATTTAGGTTAGAGGAGCAAGGATATTAGCATATCCCGCAGGTACCTCAAATCTGGTATAAAACTGAATTCATTATTTACCCCCTTCCTAAACCTGCGATACTTCCCACATTCCCTATCTCATTGATTAAGAGAACCACTCCCACCTGGAAAAGTGGGCATCCTCCTAGTCTTCCCTCCTTCTAACCCTTTTTCCTATGAGTCATTAAATAAATCCTATCTGCCTCTCAATAACCTATGGATCCTGATCATTGTTCTCAATTCCCACAGCCACTGTCCTAACCAGGACTGGCTACATCATTTGTGGTGTCCAGTGCAGTAAGTAGTAAGGAAATTTCAACAGAGAAGCCCATATTTCACTAGTTAAAGCCAAATGAGTAGGACCGGAGGCAAGGGAGGAAGTGGCTGAGGTTGGGTAACTGGGGAGTTTCTTGTTCTCTCAGGCCAGTATAATAGGAGCAGAGCACCTCCTGTTTGAAGCCTGACTGCCTACCAGAAAGGACTGTGCTGTGAGTGAGTTGAACTTCTGCTGGAGAGAGATTTGAAGGCTGGGAGACTCAGGTGAGTGCTCTTGTGGTGGATATACTTTTATATTCTCTGTCTCATCTCCCAGGTGGTAAAAACAAACAAACAATAAAAAAAAAAAAACTGAGGCCTTTTATGTGCAGAAAGGACTACAGACAGGACTATTCTGAATACAGAGGAGAGGGGATTCCTGGGTGGTCTTAAAGGACAGGGGAGAGTATCTGGAGGGATATTGAAAAGGCCTGGAGATGGGAGTAGACAGAAACTTCATATATAAAATAGATAAACATTTGGGAAAATCTTTGAGAATGGGAAAGAGGAGGTTGGGGATCTTGGGATGAAAAAGCTTGGGAATGGCTCAGGAGCTCCTGGAACAATTCAGGTGCCTAGAAGCTGAGAGTTATTCGAGAGATTTGAATTCAAGGTCAGGTTGTGACTTCCTCTTCTCCCCACCCCTTTCAGCTTCCATCATGTGGAACGCTTCTGACCTCAACTTCTCCTGCTACCATGAGTCTGTGCTGGGCTATCGTTACGTGGCAGTTAGCTGGGGAATTGTGGTGGCTGTGACGGGCACCGTGGGCAACGTGCTCACCCTGCTGGCCTTGGCCATCCAGCCCAAGCTCCGTACCCGCTTCAACCTGCTCATCGCCAACCTCACAGTGGCTGATCTGCTCTATTGCACCCTTCTCCAGCCCTTCTCAGTGGACACCTACCTCAACCTGCACTGGCGCACTGGTGCCACCTTCTGCCGCATCTTTGGGTTCCTCCTTTTTGCATCCAACTCTGTCTCCATCCTCACCCTCTGCCTCATCGCCCTGGGACGCTATCTCCTCATTGCCCACCCTAAGCTCTTTCCCCAAGTTTTCAGTGCCAAGGGCATAGTGCTGGCACTGGTGAGCACCTGGGTGGTGGCTGTGGCCAGCTTCGCTCCCCTCTGGCCAATCTATATCTTGGTGCCCGTAGTCTGCACCTGCAGCTTTGATCGCATCCGAGGCCAGCCCTACACCACCGTCCTCCTGGGCATCTATTTTGTGGTTGGGCTCAGCAGTGTCGGCGTCTTCTATTGCCTCATCCACCGGCAGGTGAAGCGAGCAGCACGAGCACTGGATCAGTACAAGCTGCGCCAGGCAAGCACCCGCTCCAGCCATGTGGCTGGGGCACAGGAGACCACGCCTGGTCGTTTCCAGGAGCTGGACAGTGGGCTGGCATCAGGAGGGCCCAGCGAGGGGATTTCATCTGAGCCAGTCAGTGCTGCCACCACCCAGACCCTGGAAGGAGACTCATCAGAAGTCAGGGACCAGAGCAACAGTAAAGCAGCTAAGCAGATGGCAGAGAAAAACCCTCCAGGAGTGGCTGCCAAGGCCAGGATGACTAAAGGAGCCCAGAGAGCTCAGGACTCTCCATCAGAGTTTGGGAAGGTGACCCGGATGTGTTTTGCTGTGTTCCTCTGCTTCACCCTGAGCTACATCCCTTTCTTGCTACTCAACATCCTGGATGCCAAGGTCCAGGCTCCCCGAGTTGTCCACATGCTGGCTGCCAACCTCACCTGGCTTAATGGCTGCATCAACCCTGTGCTGTACGCAGCCATGAACCGCCAGTTCCGCCAAGCCTATGGCTCCCTCCTGAAACAAGGGCCCCGGAGTTTCCATAGGTTCCATTAAAACTGTGTCCCCAGTCACCAGAATCTGGGATTGTCTCTTCCAGAACTAAGGTGGCCAGCTGTTATAGGAATAGGTGAAAGTGAGACCTGTGGGAATTTTCATGGACAACCACCCCCCAAACTCCCCAAACCCAGCCTTTCCAAACTTCACTCAACATTTCAGCCCTAGGCTGCTCAAGATGCATTATTAATTATTAATAAATGAAGTCTATCCTCTTCATGTTCAGGTGTGATCTGTGGGGAAGAAGAAAATAGGCCAGGGTTGGTTTGCAGCTGGAACCTAATAGTTGAGGGTTTGAGGGGACATAAGTCAGAGCAGGGGCAGGAAGCAGAAGATCAGCTGAGGGGTTTCCAGGCGTAAATCATGTGAGTTGGTTTAAGAGGATTAGCCTGCCTCTTTGTAAAAAAAAATCAATTACCATTAGCTTACCAGGTGGCGCTAGCAGTAAAGAATCCACTTGCAAATGCAGGAGACATAAGAGACACCGGTTCAATCCCTGGGTTGGGAAGATCCCCTGGAGGAGGGCATGGCAACCCACTCCAGTATTCTTGCCTGGAGAATCCCATGGACAGAGGAGTCTGGCAGACTACAGTCCATAGGGTTGCAAAGAGTCGGACACACCTGAAGAGACTGAGCATGCACGGACACCCTTAGCGGATGCCAGACAACCAATTCTTCTTTTTTTAAAAATATTTTTTAAATTTGGTTGCCACTGATCCTAGTTGCAGCATGAAGGATCTCTCCTTGCGGTGCTCGGACTCTCTAGCTGTGGCAAGCTCTGCAGCATGTAGGATCTTAGGTCCCTGAACAGGGATCGACCTTGTGTCCCCTGCATTATTACAAGGTGAATTCTTAACCACTGGACCACCAGGGAAGTCTCTATTAGCCTGCCTTTTGTTTAACTGAAACTCCAATATTTTGGCCACCTGATGCAAAGAGCTGACTCATTTGAAAAGACCCTGATATTGGGAAAGATTGAAGGCAGGAGGAGAAGGGGACGACAGAGAATGAGATGGTTGGATGGTATCACTGACTCAATGGACATGGGTTTGGGTGGACTCCGGGAGTTGGTGATGGACAGGGAGGCCTGGCATGCTGCAGTCCACGAGGTCGCAAAGAGTCGGACATGACTGAGCAACTGAATTGATTTGTTTAACTTCCCAGAAATGGCCCCTACCTCTAGCTACTGCTGCCAGGATGACCCATCACAACAAACAGTTTTTTTTTTTCAACACAAAAAAGTTTTGAAATCCAGCTTTGATAGCCACTCCAGTTGAGTCCAGCCCTCTGACCCTTGCCCAGTCCAAAGAGAATAGACATGGGGAAGAACTCCTCTCTCTGTGGAAATGGAACTGAGCTTAACCAAGGCAGTGGCAGGCAGGCATTCTAGCTGCCCTAGCAGGGTCATGCTGCTTGGAGTTAATTCACCTGGGTCCTGGCCCCTCCTCCTCCCTCAGACTTGCTCTTGTCATCCTGGGTTACAAAAGTTACAAAAAGACTCTAGTTAAGAAGGCCCAGGGGCCAGGCTAAGGGGAAGTCACCCCACTCCCTTCCTCCAGTGTGACCAATATCCTGTCACCCGTGCGCACGTGCATGCACATGCATGAATTCAAAGTACCTGTGGCCACCAGGTGACGCTGGTTCTCTGTGTTTCCTTTCTGGCTTCCCTGTGAGGACAGAAGGTATCAGCAAGACAGGGAGTCCAGATATACTACCACCCTCCTGGCCAGCAAGGGCAGAGATCCAGGAATCCCCACCCCTCCTTTTTGCCCAAATCTTAGGAAGAAAAATGAAGTAGACACTTATTACTCATGAGATATTTACTGTCCACCTAGCTGGGGTGGGGGAAAAAGAGTGGGCACTGTGGATAGAATGTGAGAGTCATATTGATGGTGACACTGCTCTGGCTGCATGTATCCCTTCCCTGCCCCTAAGTCCATGGTTTGAGAGAACAAAGTCCAGAGAGAAGATGAGAGCAGAAAGGACCATAGTCAGGGTGGACAAATTGATACCCTCACGTTCAACACACCTCCAGGGCCCAAGAGTCCTGCTTCCTAATAAGAAACATGTATTTTTGAGTGTTCTCCTTCCACAAAAATCACAGCAGCCTGTATTGAATCAAGTTCAGGTGACTGAGCTGGGGGTCCAGATAGGTAGGGTGAACAGCAAGACCAATAAGGATCATTAGCCTGGGAGTATAGATACCAGGGCTCCAGTCAAGGCTCTCCGATAATTTGTTCTGTGAGTTGGACCAGGAACCTGAGTCGTTTCGGACCTCAGGTTTTATCATCTGTACAAAGATGCAGGTGGGGGTGCACTCTTACCATGCACTTTATACTGTCCTAAATCCTGTAAATATATTATTTTGCGTAATCTTCACAAAATTTACCATAAGGTATCTATTATAATGAGCTTCCCAGGTGGTGCCAGTAGTAAAGAATCCACCTGCCAGTGCAGGAGATGTAAGAGACTCGAATTCGATCCCTGGGTCGGGAAGATCCCCTGGAGGAGGAAATGGCACCCCACTCCAGTATTCTTGCCTGGAAAATCCCATGTACAGAGGAGCCTGGTAGGCTACAGTCCATGGGAGTCACAAAAAGTTGGACACGACTGAGCATCTGAGCATATCCATTATAATCTTTTGCTTAAAAAATAAATAATGCACAAATAGGGCAAGCCATTTGTCTAAAGTCCAAGGGTTAATAAGTGATATGATCATGATTTGAGAACTGAAAGTCTGACTTTAGTACCAGTCTACATGTCTAACCACAGTAAGACCGAAACTTTTCTATAACTAGAATCAAGTGATCAGATGACCCCTAAAAATCCTTCCTGCTCAGACCTTCTAAGATTCTCAAAGTTAAGAGTTCTCTGAGGGGGTTGTAAAAGGCTTCACTTTTCATATTCTTTGAAGGCGATTCAAAAGCTTTGGCAAGTAGAAATGAGCAGCAATAGGGATTGAAGTTAGACCTCAGGAGGGACTTCCCAATCCTCAGTCACTGGAAAAAATGACTCAAGAGGACATGAGAAACCCTAGACTAGTCTGAGACCAAACGGGACACATCATAGCGAGAAAGCAACCCCCTCCTCTCTCACCCTCAACAGCCCCACACATATACCCCACCCCTAATCTCCATAGGCGTCGAGTGAGGGGAAAAGAGAAGGAAGATTATGCCTCAGGCTCGTACTCTCTCTTGCATGTGTGCACGGCGCGCGTTTGTGTCCACGCACGAGGTCCCTCGTGGTGCGGAGCTCACGCGTATCTCGGGCAAGTGTATGCATTTGTCTTGGGGAACTGTTTCACGGGGGCCCTCCTGAGGGTGTCAGTGTCGGTCTCTCTATTTTCTTTATCTCTGTCAGTCTCCCGCCGGAGCCCCAGCTCTATCGCTGACTTTCTGACGCTATCTCTCAAGGATTCTCTTTGTCTCTCTCCATCTGTCCGTCTCTCCTCTACGCTGTCTTCAGCGTTTGTACCTCCGTTATCGCCCTTTTTTCTCCGCAGCTCTTTCTCTCGCGCCTGGCCCCCCGCCCGCTCTCCCCCGCCCCCTCCCCTCCCCTCTCCCCCACCCCCTCCCCTCCTCTCTCCCCCGCCCCTGCAGCTCTTGCTCGTACGCACACTCTCTCTCTTTCTCTGTCTCTTACAGGCAGATTTATGGTCAGCCCAGGGCCTTTCATTGGCCAAGCGCTGACAGGACTTGATTTAACGCCGCCTCTCATTGGCTGATCTTGACAGGCCGATTTACGAGTCACTCTACCATTGGCCAAACCGCCTTAGCTCTGATTTATGGTTCAGTGGCGGCGGGGAGAGGGGGGCGCCGCTTGGGGAGTGAGGACGCCCCTCCCCTCTGCGCCGCTTCCGTCTCCCTCTCCCCTGCTTTTTCTCTCCTTGCTCTCCCTCCCCTCCTCGAACCGCATTCCCTATACCTATTCCTCAAGCTTTCTCCTCCTCTATCATCCATTGGGAGAGGAAAATGCGGTGTGGTGGTGGTAGAAACTGAAGCAGAGGAGGGGGTCTGAAGGGGTAAATAGGACCTGAGGAATCCGCGGGGTAGGATGGGGTACAGTAGGAAAAGAAAAGGAGATTGGAGAGAGAGAGAGAATCCTGAGCTGAAGGGGAAACTGAGGAAGGAGGCGAAGTGAGTGACAGAGGAAAAGGAAGGCCGAGGGAGAGAAAGGGTGTGAGGAGAAAACTGAAAAGGGCGCGTTGGAGGGGGCTAATGGGCAGAAGCGGGGAGATGGGGGCACTGAAGGGGACTTTTCTCTTCAAACCTCACTATCCAGACAGAACAAGAGACGAAAATCTCCTCTTCAGACAATGGTTCTGAAAAGGGAGAGACTTGGAGGAGCAAAGGCGTAGAGAAAAGCGCAGCAGAGAGGCAAGAGGGGCGCAGGAAAGAACTAGAGGGTAATAGCAAGGAAAGAGGGGTGGAGAAGGATGGAAAACTAATCGAGAAGACAGAACTAAGTTTGTTTTTTATTTCGGGGCGGGGAGTGAGAAAAGGCTAATTCCTAGAGGAAATATTGAGAGCCGCAACTCCTCCTCCTCTCAACGGAAGACCCACAGGCGTCAGCCTGGGGATAAGTCAGACACCGCCCCCAGGAGATGTTCGGCTTCCTCAAGGCTGCAGTAGGCTCCCCTTCCCCACACCTCACTCCTCCCCTTGCCCACCTCCCCAGTTAAATTTATGAGTTCAGGGCTGGCCTTCAGGAATTAGGAATATTTATGCTTCTTTGAGAGTGAGGTTTGGAAGGTGATAAATAAGGGGCCGTTGGTGGGGGGTGCAGCTGGGGGCTCCTATTTTTAGCGTGGCCACTTTCCCAAGCCCCCCCACCTACCAGTTCTCTCTCATCCTGAGCCAGAAAAGGGAACACTGAGTGAGATGGGGAGTGGGTTTCAGATATCAGGAAGGGGCTTTGACTATCCTGGAAAGCCCCTCAGAGGACTGCAGAGCTTTGCAGCAGAAAGAATTGAAGGTTGATGGGGGAGGAACTTTCCAATCATCCTGGCATTCTTATAGCCCCTGGAGTGCAGTTACAGCATTTTCTGCAGAAGATGGAGAGAAATGGAGAGAGGCCAGTTTCCCCTGTTACCCCCTAAACTCAGTTGCTGAGGAATAAGAAAGAGGAGCCAGTAAATGTAGAGGCAGTTTTCTCTGGCTTGTCATTACCCTCACAGAGAGAGGAAGATTTGAAATGCCACCCCACCACCATCACCACAGCCTGGGTCCCTGGGAAAGGAGGCCAGGAATGTGGGGCTCAGGGCATCTCCTAGGAGTCTCAGCCTATCCACCCCCACTGCTGGCTGAGAATTAAAAACAGCCAGTAATTCAGGATACCCCTTGCCCTCGGCCTCCAGGAAATGAGAGGGAGAGAGGATCTTCCCTGTGGATCTACATGACTTCTCCAGCCCTCAGCTTTAGGAGCCATGTCTGTGACCCTCAGCTCAACTGGAGGGCTTGCTCTGGGCTTGGGGAGGTAATGAACAAAGATGGAGGTCCCTGATATAGAGGGACCTAAAGAGAACAGAGGGAGCTAGGGAAGAGCTGCCCCCTCTCTCCACATGTACACAGTGGGCCTCCCATCCACTCTGGCCTCAGCAAGGATGGCTGCACATAAACACACACACACACCCCCCAGACTGTGCTGCTTGGAGTGGGAGAAGGGAGGGAGAGAAAGGTCTAGACTGGCCCTTTAAGAGCCACTTAGGGTCAGAAAGCCTGGGCTACAGAGAGGGGAAGGAGCTGATGTCAGAAGACGGATGGGCAGCAAGATGGGGATTGATGCTAATGGGGGAGTTAAAGCTAAGTACCCAGACACTCAGAGGGCAGAACTGCAGATCTGTCTTCCTTATGCTCACCCCCCCTCCCCAAACCAGGGCTGTAAATCTGCCTTCTCAATTGGGGGAAGGGGGAGCCAGGAAAAACGAGATGCTGGAGATGCTCACTTCTCCCTTTTCCTGTTTTTTTCCTTACCCTGTGCAAATCCCACCCCCCACCCCTGCCCCGCCATTCTTTTGTCCTTTCCCAGTCTCTGCTCCCAACCCATGAGCCTTTCCCACTGAAATTTCCAAATTTGGGCTTTCCATTGAGAATTGAGAGGATGGTTTCAGCTTGCAGAATTTGAAAAGAAACCACGAGATGGTCTCCTTCATCAGCCCCTGGGTAGGATGGTTTGGTGGGGCTATGTTGAGAGACTGGTAGACAGACTAAAATCTCCCAGTTGCCTTGGTTTCTCTTCCCTCCATCCTTTTTCACTTGGAGGTAATTCATTCAAGCATCCTTCTCCTGAAACAGTGGGGTGAAGGCAGAAAGCAGGATGTCAGGGAGTAGGGGCTAGGAGTTGGAAGTGGTGCAGCTTCAGAGTTGGGTTTTTGGAGGCTTCTGACATGCTGAGATTCTGGAGGGCTAGTGGGCCTCCAAGGGCGGCTAGGGAAGCTGCAGGAGCTGTCCACTGAAAGATATATGGTCTAGTTTCTCGGAAACTCCTGGATCACACCATTCCCTCTCCTTGAGCACACACCCTGCCTGCTGAGTAGAGACAATTTCGGGCCAATAGTCTATTTACTGTAAAGGCAGGGTCCAGCTGCTCCCCATCCTCTCAGTAGGCAATGGGGGATCTCAGGGAGGCAGGTCTTCTCAAAGGGACTGGAGCTAGCAAGTGTTAATTGCTCAGTGTGCTTAGCCCACCAGGCTCGTCCATAGAATTCTCCTGGCAAGAATACTGGAGTGGGTTGCCATTCCCTTCTCCAGGGGATCTTCCAGACCCAGGGATTGAACCTGGGTCTCCTGCATTGCAGGCAGATTCTTTACTATCTGAGCCATCAGGAGCTAGTTACTCTTGGGGAATTTCATTTCTTCCTTTGATTTCAGGTGAGATGGTATCTTCCATCTTTCAAGACCCACAATCACCTTTATCTCCCTCTTTGTTGGCAGTCAGGGCCTGTTCTGGAGAAGTCCCTCTAGATTAGGGGATCTCTCCACCTCATTTCATCTGTTGCATTGCTAAACTTGAACTCCTTTCTAGTCCAGGAAATAATAGAAGCCTGGTTTCCAGATCCTCCCCAGTATCCATAAGACATCCATCTCCTGTCTTCCCTTCTCCCAGGTTGTTCTTCAGGGGCCTAAAATCACCTGAGGCCATCCTCTCTTTCCTCAATCTTCAGGGACAAAGGAGAAAGCAAAGTTTGAGTAGGGGAAAGGGTGAGGGGGTGAGAGTTGTGAGCAGGAGCCACTAGAACCCAGGCTTTCCACCTCCCAGCATCTGGCCAAGCACTCCCTCCCATCAAGGGAGGTCAGCCATTGCCCTCAGCCCTGGTCTCTGGCTGCTTCTCTATCCTGGTGATAAATCCTGTCTTTGTCTCCCCTCCAACCCAGGCCCCAGGCGGCTGGGGGTCAGGGGCTGGGGGAGGGGTCAGTGCAGAGGAGGGAGAGATACAAGGAGAGTGGGAGGAGAAGATGGACAGGAGCAGCTGGTGAGCAGGCATGGGGGTGGGCAGTGAGGTGATGGGGCCTCTTGATGCTACAGATCCTAACTGCACATTCCAGCAGGCCTGCATTCCAAGTGAAAAAGTCTGGATTCCTTGGAATCCTGGAAATACCTTGGGGATGGCTCCTTGGAGCATCAGGAATTCTGGTTGACGGGTGTATAGGTGTGAGGTGCCTTAAGGAAGGAGGCGGCTGAAAGAAATAGAATAATATTGTGGGGATCATCTCTACCCTCACCAGACACCCCTCTATGCCTGTGCCCTGAATTCAGGCACACAGACGGACAGACAGACACGCATGCATGCATACACAAGATTTATGGCCCAGCAGTGTGAGGGGGCCCAGGAGGGCCAGGCTGCCCCTTGCCTGGCCCCTCCCTAGCTGCCTTCTCTTGCTATGACTTTCCTGTCCCCATCTTTCCATTTCCCCTGCTCCAGGCTTTGCTCTCTTTGTGCGGGTTTCTCTTACGCAGGTTGCTATGCTGGCTTTCTGCTAACCCTCAACCCTCTTTGTGTCGCAGTCGGCTTTTTCTCTTTCCATCTTTCTGTCCCACTCCTTCCACTCTCCTACTTCCTTGAACCCTTCATCTGCCTGTCCTGCCTCTGCTGTTCTTCAACTCAGCCATCCTTTACCCTACCCCCACCTCAGAGCTCTCAGTCTGGCCCACGGGGACTGTCAGATTGCAAAGAGGGATGGAAAGGAGAAATTAGTGACTTTGTATGAGTCTCTGCTTTGGTAGGAGGTCTGGGATCATATTGTGTTGTGATATGGGATGGATGGAGTTGGGGGAGGCCTGGTGACCAGGAAGGAAATTCAACAAATTGAAGAGGGTGAAATGGGAGGGAAGAGAGATTAATAGAGAAAAGACACCGAAGGGCAAACACTGACGAGAGAAGGGTAAGGACTAAGGGTTCCCTTTAAGTGTGTGTTTTGGATAAGTCTGAAGGGGAGGAGCTGAAGGGCATTTTGAGTCATATTGAGACACAGATCCAGACAAGATCTGGAGACCCAGCCAGAGACGTGATATCTACCAGGCAGCCACAATTCTGAGCTCTCTTGCCTACCTGGGGAGGTCTCACAGACCTCTGCAGTCAGTCTTGGAGTGCTAGTTCTCTCCCCACTCATCCTCTCCTCACCTTACCAGTGAGAATGACATCAGCTTTGGCTGCCACGGTCCTCAGCCCAGCTGATGTACTCTCCCATGGGTGAAAAAGAGGCCAGTCACCTCTGCCCCACCCATTCATTCTCCAGTCGAGGAGCTGAAACTTACACAAGCCAGCACCCCAGGGTGGGAGCAGGGAGGAGGCTGTACCACGTGGGAAAAAGTGGGAGCATGGGCACCCGGGAGAGAGCGAGGAACTGGAGGGGGCACTGAGGAAGAGGGGCTATAGCACTAAATCACCCTGTAGGGGGCTCCCTCTGCCTGAGCTCAGTGGGGTGGGGAAAGGATAGACATTTGGGGAGGGGGGAGAGAAGAATAGGGAATCGCCACATCTGGCAGGCAGGTGTCTGGCACTATTCAGGCTCTAGTCACTTTCCCAGCCAAAGGGGAGGAGGGGGAGATGGGAGGGAGGAGGGGTTCCCAGGGTCCCCTGGGGAAGAGGGAAAGGCTCACAGAGACAGAGGCCCAGAATCAGACAGAAAAAGACCAAGGGAAGGAGAGAATCAGACCCTACTCCTCAGTCTCTGCTTTAGTCAGTGCTGGGGGAGGGCTTGCTCATTGTCCTGAAAGAACATTGTTGGCCAGAGGACTGTGTAGGCCAGGGCACCAGAGTTCCATTCCTAGTGCGAAACAGAAGGCAGGAAAAGTTCACAGCAGGCCAGGCTGGGAAAACAAGCTCAGAGAATTCCAAGTTTGAGAACTGGATAGAACACTACTCTCCACACCATTGCTGATTTCGTGCGTATTCAGTCGTGTCTGGCAGCCCCCAACTCCAGCAGGGTCTATGTTGGGTGATGAGTAGGAGGATTAGGGTGAAAGTCGCTCAGTCGTGTCCAACTCTGTGGGACCCCACGGACAATTCTCCAGGCTCTTTGTGACCCCATGGATGATTCTCCAGGCCAGAATACTAGAGTGGGTAGCCTTTCCCTTCTCCAGGGGACCTTACCAACCCAGGGATCAAACCCAGGTCTCCTACATTGCAGGTGGACTCTTTTACCAGCTGAGCCAAAAGGGAAGCCCGGAGGATTAGGGTGGTGACCTTAATGCCTGAACACGGCTTTTTCCCCAGCTTAGACGGGCAAGACAAAAATCCCTAGCCCTTATCCAGCCCCCTGTACCCCAACTCTCAATGCAGGATTGCAGAGTGCTATACCCAAGCATTTTTTTCCCCTTTGCTGAAGGGGACCCCGGGCCCAGGGGTCCCACAGTGGCTGAGCTGAATTGCTAGGTTCTCAAAGAGCAGGCAAGATGGCACCTCTATGTTTTAGGCATCACTGATGCTGGAGAGGCTTCTCCCTCTGGTTACCTTCCTTCCCTCAACCTTTTCTGTCTCTGTTGCCTAATCCTGAAGTTACAGGCCCATCTCATGAGCAGTAGAGGTGACTGCAGAGACCCTTAAAATTGCAGTGCAGAGAAGGGCTCCCCACACTCCACCCCCCCCCTTCAAATCCTGCAGAGGAAGGGGGAAAGAAAACCAAAGCATTCTCCTGTCGCCGAGGCAACCATAAAACCCCCAGCTAAATCCATCTTGTGAGCTCACCGCCCCATTAAGATGCAGGGCCAGGCTCTGCGCCAGCCCAGCCACATTCATTTGTGCGAATAAAGGTGGAGGAGGGGGTGGGGAGCAGGCTCTGGAGGGATGGGGAAATGGCGAGGAGAGGTTATTTACACCACCGTCCTGACCTTCTGGAGCAGTGCTGGCTCCGATAAATAACCCGCTCAGCGCCATTTCGGAGCGGGAGAGGGAGGTGCAGGAAGGGAGCCGGGGCTGCAGGCAAGCCCCCACGCAGGTGCGCGTCTCTGGGTTACTAATGGCTGAGGCGGGAGCAGGCAGCTGGCTTTGGGGGTGGTGGGGGGAGCACTCCATTCCCTGGGACTCCCACTGAGAAAATACCATCCCCACCCCACCCCTGGCGCCAATTTCCAGGAGAGTGGACGGAGAGATGCCAAGGAGGCAAACAGCCCCGTAAATTAGGGATGGGGGGTGGGGGGGCAGAATACTGGGGAGTCTCTGAGGTAGGAAGGAAGAAATATTATAAGATGGGGAGCAAGGGGGGGTGGTGTTTAGAGGAATAGGAACAGCTGCCGAAAAGAGAGGAAGAGGAACACAAACATCACACAAAGGCAGTTTGGAAAAAGAAATGTTTTATTCCTCTTTGCACAGAGCAGAATATGAAGGTGGCTACCATCCTGACTCCACATATCTCTTACACAGAAATGCCCCCTCACGGATGGATGCCCAGTTATCCGCCCACACTCTTGGAGAATTGGCAGTTAGTCGGTGGGGCAGAACTCAAAGTCTCAGGAATATTTCTTGAGACCTTTTTTGTGGGAAGTTTTGGATCAGGGGAGAGATGAGACGAAACAGTGGCTGTTCCTTCCTCTGTCTTCCTGGGGGAATCCAAATCCCCAAGGTTTTCTGAAGAAAGGCGCCTCTCTCAGTGACCAAGGGAGGGGAGGCGCCCCAGACCTACTGCCTGGATGTAAGGCTGAGGCAGAGAGAGGACAGGGTTAAGCAGCAGACACAGACTGCAGACCCAAGGCAGAGGAGTGAAATGCATGTGGGGGAGAGAAGGGGCTGAGAGAGCCCAGAGGCCCAAGTCATAAATTCCACCCTGTCCCTGTTCTGAGCAGAAACTCTCCTTCCCAAGACTAGAATGGAGTTTTAGTTCAGGGACTGGCTTTGCTCCAGGGCACAGAGAGGACAAGCCAGGCGGAGATCCCACGGGGAGTGAAGGTGGAGAGTTAAGGTACTGGCCCAAGAGACAGACCCTCCCACAACGGACACTCACAGACCACAGAAGTCTTGAAGTTACAAGCCAGGATCAGGGTTAAAAAAAAAACTCAGCTGTGTTTGAAATAAAGAATTTTATAGGCCCTCTCCAATAAAATTTAAATCACTGCTTCTTCCACACTGTCCCCTGCCTATGAGTTGTTCCCAGTCTTTTTTCCCAAGGCTGGAGACCTGGGCAGTAAGAAGAAATGGGAGAAAATACCAAGCCCAGCCGGGCTGTGGCAGAGACATGATATGCCTCTCCCCACCCTCACTCATTCTATAGAAAAGAATTCCCTTTCCTTCCCCTGCTGGACATACGGGCTGCTGGGATAAAGGCAAAGGGAGGAAAACACTCAGCACATTCTTCTGCTTTGAAGCGTAGCTGCAGCAAAGGGCACAGAAAGAGGAGAAAATACAGGGGGGCCTAATCCAGGAGAGAAAGGAAGAGGGTGCTGCCCCTGCCCATGTCCAAATCCACTGAGAGCCCGACTGACTCCCAGAACTGCCAAAAGGAGGGAGAAGGAACGGGAAGTGTATATGGGTTTGGGGTGGGAATGAGGAGGCAACAACAGACAGGATGGAGATTTAAGGATCCCTGTGATCCCCGAGATGACCCTGAGAGCATCATTTGGGGGACTGCACGACAAGTCACAGCCGACGTGGATATTTTGAGGGGGTGAGGAGCCAGGAACAGTGGGGTCTTCACCGAAGGAGGGACCACTTGATCTGTTCTTTGGCTGACTGTAGCACCTGCAGGGACAAGGGCGGCATTGAGGGGCTTGCTGAGGGGCAGGGTGGGGGTGGGGATGGGGCTCTCCTTCCCCTCACTTGCCTTCCCTGTCCTTAGAAGACTGGCAAATAGAAAATCCCCAAGGGTAGAGGGATGGGAAGAAGTTCTCTAAGGCCCTAGAGGACTGTCAGTTTGGGAAATTCCAAAAAAACTCAAGTCCACTGGGGGGATGAAGAGAGAAGAGGTATACCTGGGAGGAAAGAAAAAACTGGGGGTTACTGGACACATGTTAAAAGGAGGGGGGTTACCACATCCAGATGGACTTCTTGGTGAGAATTCCAAGTGGGTAGAAAACAGAATCCCTCCCTGCACCTCCCCCGCCCCCATCAGGTAGACAATCTATCTGCAAAGTAGCAAGATGGATCTGCAAACCCTGCATGCATATTCTAGAGTTTGCACTGCCAGCTTAGCCCTCATTTGAATAATAAGAGAAAGAGAGTGTGTGTGCATGCACACAGACCATCTGCTTAAGGCAAGCCTCGGCTGAGGAATAAATCACTGAATGAGGCATCAGGCAGGGAGGGTTTGAAGGGTGTAGAGCAAGGCTGACAGCCCCTGCTCATAGGAAAGTGGGATAGGAGTTGGGATGGGTAGGGAGCACTGGGCTGTATGAGCCATGAGCCCCAGTTCTCAGGATTAAGTGGGAGCCAAAGAAGACGTGTCTTCAGTCTCTAGTCTGCTGAGTTCAGGCCTGGTGGGCTGGGGTGGAATGCTATGCTAGTCTCTTTAGTGACCTGGTCCCTCTGGAGAGGAGGAAAGAAAGTCATACCTGAGACACGGTCTGCTCCGTAAGGGGTACATCTTCTCCCTGTGGCACAGAGAGACAAGTGTTCAGTGTGGAAAAAAGCTGGAGTAAGACCTGACTGAGGTTGGGCAGTGAGGAAGGAAGAGGTAGTCTTTTAAACTGAAGTGAAGGGCACATGCCCTAACCTTCTCAGTCCCTCCTAGGGACTAGTTAGTGCAGCTACAATTTTACTTGGCCAGAGGGACTGTGAGCAAAAAAAAAAAACGGGTCATTTCATCCATCTTCTCTTTTAAGGCAGGAGGACTTCTTAAGATTTATTCCATTCCAGGTAATCAGCAGGTTATCTGATTCTCAACTTGGGGGTGGGAGACCTGATTCCCTAGTCAGAGAAGACCTTCCCTGAATATCAATATCGCTAGGGAGAGGATGAGGGGGAGCCCGGGGTAGTTTAATGGATCCCGCAAGGCCTGATGGGTAACGACAGCATGTTAATTTGAGAAATAAACTGCTGCAACAGCAGCCTGAGAAAGGAAAGGAGGGAGTCGGTTGGGGGGGTGGGGGGACCGTCTCTCTTGCCACACAGAGACATATGTTAAAGGAGAAGATTAAACTATGCAAATGGAGCCCACGGCAGTTAAGGGAGAAGATTTCCCATTACCCGGCACTGTCAGCCTTCACTCTGGAGGTCAGAGCCGGGACATTCTGTGAGTGGGAAGATTGGCTTTGCTCAGGCCTCTCTGTAGCCCTACAATTTGCTGGTAGGCTCTCTCTGTACCTTGATGACTTGAGGCTTTCTATGGTTAACTCAGAAGCCTCTTTCTGGTACCACTGGCATCAAAGAGGACAGAGGTTCTGACAAATAAGTACTTCCTGATGGAGAGGTGCTGTCCTCAGTTTCCTGAGACTTTAAAAGATAAGGAAGACACACCTCTGCCTCAGATGATTGGATATTCATTCCCCCAGGAAGCAGCAGCCAACCTCAAAGTCCTTTATCATTTTAGAACCATCAATATTCAAGTTCCCTTTAGTTCATCTTTGATTTTAAAAGTATGTGTTAAATGTCCACTCTGTGCAGACTGTATGAGATGCTAGGTACCAGGTTAGGGGCAGAAACACCTTCCTTCTGCTTCCCGTCCTTGAGATAAGGACAATTTGAAAGGGAAGGAGACAGTTATATGTATTCTACCAGCCCCAACTCTTTAGATCATTGAGTAGATTTGGTCCTGGAGGATGAGTGGATGGGGGCTGTGGGGGACGGGCACAGTCCTACTTACCCTTAATGCCACCCGGTGTACCACTTGCTGGGGATCGCTTTCTAGGATCACCCTGAAGAGACACAGAAGAGACCACTGTTCACTCTGTCCTGAAGGACCAACTTACTGTGGGGGAACTCTAGTCACTCAGCCCCCTTGCCTCAGGACAGGGGCAATGGCCCCACCCCTTACCCCAGATCCAGGGAGGTCCAGGGAGGGCAGAGAACTCACCCTCCATCTACGATTTCGTCCACAGCCAAGAAGAGCCCCTCCATGTTCTCCAGCAGAGCTCGCTTTTCTACATTTTTCCTGAGTCCCCAAGAGAAGAGAAAACCCAGCCTGGGTGTGAAAGGGATCCTAGGACATGGTCTGAGTTGGGGGAGCCTCAGCTAGACCAATGTATGTCTCCACTAAGCACACAAAGAAGTGAGTAAGAACTTTCTGCCTAACCCATCCTAACACCCTTCCTACACTTCTTTGCTGAGTAAGGATCAGGAATCCCAGGAAAGAGATTCAAAATATACATACAGTCAATTTCTGCCTATTCAAGGGCTGATTTCCAGAGCTATGCTTTCTTTCCTATCTGCTATGATGCTGCTTACAACATTGCTCACGAACCCTGACATCAGTGTGTGGAAAAAAGGAAATCCACAGAGCTAACACTCAATCTAGAGGTGGCGGGAGGTGAGGAGGGGCTGAGTGCAAACTCTATTTGCACTCAAGCTCTGACAAGCCTTCTAAGACTCTCCTTGCTTCCTCCCCTCCCCCAGCCTCCTTCCCCAGCTCTGCTCAGGCCTTGAAAAGGAGCCCAACTAGGGGGCTGGGAACCGCCAGGGCCCAGCACCCACCAGCCTCAGATCCGGTGGTTGGTGCACATGGCCAGTCACATCCGTCAGTTTGACTCTTTCACTAGATCACTGAAATGAAGCCTATTCATTCACCTGGCTGAGAAATAAATCATCCCCTTCCTGAGGAAATCTGAGCCATTCACCCTGCTGATTTTGTGGGGCTGAGAGCGCCTGCTGTTCTGCTCTGTCTGGATGGATGTCTGTACTGGGCTCACTGGGGAGCCCTGGATGCTTTCAGGAAAAGTATCTTATATCTCTTCTACGGCCCATCTACGTGGGGAGTAGAGGATGGCGGGGAGGTAGATGGGGAGGAGAGGGTAAAAGGCACATTCTTCCTGTTCTATAGAAGGAACAACTAAGGGCCACACATGAAAAATTAGGAGTGGTGCCTCCATTCCCAAGGTGCTGATGTCGTATCCGGGACACTTCCCGATGCATGCCCTTTCTCTATCTTGAATGTAAAGAATGAAGCCCAGGAGAACACTGTGAGGTGCTTGGAGCTCTGACAGAGCCATGGCAGGATGTGACAGCAGACAGAGGCAAAGATTCTGCTCTCTCCCAATCCTTTTTCTCAGGAGAATTATTCCACAGGAGTAACACACTCCCCCATCCAGTCCTCCCCATCAGTGTAAATTACTCTGAAATAATAAGCCCAATTTCTCAAGGTAAATCAACTCCTTGCAGCCTCTGTTGAGCCCCCACAAATCCCTGGGCCCGAAGAATAGTGACTCTCTCCCAAACAGATGTCAAGAATGGCCTGCTCACCTCAGCATCTGGCTCAATGAGTCGAAGAGGCAGTTCAGAACAGTCATGAGCATCAGCTATTTGGAGACAGAAGAAGCAGAAGGATAAAGTTCAAGGGCCCGAAAGCTGCTACCTGAAAACAAAACCCTCTAACTCATTAAGGATCAAAAGACACAAGCTTTCACAAAAGACCAACAGCATATGGTAGAAGTGAGAGTAAAACAGGAAGACGACAAAAATAAATTCTGCTTCATGATCTCGTAATTTGAGGTCTCTCTTTGACCAGACTGTTCAAACAGAACTTTCCTGTCAGTCTTTTGCATGTATTTCCCAACTGTATATGTGTTACCCTATGTCTTAGAAAAATCATTAACCAAGCAATAGCTGAAGGTGGTTGTCCAGACAGCACGGACTTTGGAGTCAGACAGATCTGGACTTAAATCCTCGCTGAAACATTTCTAGATGTGTGACCCTGGGAAAGTTATCAGGTTGAACCACATGAAACAGCCACTTCTGTAGTCCAACAGTGGTCAAATGTAAGTAATGTCATACAGTTCCTCAAGGTTTAGTTTAATCATCTATCAAACGAGGGCACTAGTGCCCAAAACTCATAGAAGTGCTACAAGGTTTAAATAACAATGCATTCTACAAAGCACTTACAGCAGTAAGAATTCAGTAAGAACTGGTTTTCTCAAACTGTGACTTTTGCCTCAAATTATGTGGAGGCTTATTTTTACTTATCTATTCTCCTTAAAGTTGTGACCTGAGGTAAATAGTTTTTCCTACATATGGCAAGCAGGTTAGGGCTATACCCAGTCTTCAAAGAGCCACTCAGACTATATGGCTTCAATATGACCCGGAGTATTGCCTAATTGGCCCAAACTCAGACAGGTGTGCCTCATTCACAGGTAAACCCTGGTCACAACTCAGAAATCCATCTTAAAAACACTATGCAGGGAAGGCCATTGATACTGTATGTTACTGTGTTATCAAAACATAGACGGTGTGTCCTACGCAGACACAGAGAGAAAGCTGGGAAAGCTTCCATTCCAGGTTGATTTAGTTGCTCGGCCATGTTTGTGAGGCTGACATGGATCTCGGACAACTTCATCAGCCAGTCAGAAGCCAAAGGCACACGGCAGTCCTTGGGCCCAGAACCAGTCACAAGGGCCTGCCAGCAGTTCAGGAGGTGAGAGCAGAGATGGCAGAGTGTGGGGATTCTCACCTCATTTTCATAGGAGCTGCCGATCACATAGAAATAGAGATCAATACTGCTTTTGTATACCACTGTCAGGCCTTCCAAGAGGGCAATTTCACCTGTGGGGATGGGTGGGGGGAACAAAGGTGGAAACAGTGGGTGCTCTGAGACTTAGAGGTAGGGTAGAGGGACTCACCGTGAATTAGTATTCAGCTACGTGGGGCTGACGGAAGGTGGGTCTTAATGGCCCCCAAAAAGACCGAAGTTGACCTGCCTTTTCTTTTCAGGTGATAACAGAAGGCAAGTATAAATGGGGGAGTCTAAGCATCTTCTTCTCTAACTGCTCCCCGCCCCTACTACCCTTATTTCCCTCCTTGCATATGAGACAGGATACTAGTCGATCCTTCGGAGGTGAAAATGCAGAGCGGTCACCTTTACAGACTTCCATTTACCTGCCCTAATGGATGCGGTACAATAAGCAGAGCTGCAGTTAAATTTGTCAAGTGAGGCTCATAAATCCAGGGACTAGACAGGTAGCTAACAGCCAACCTTCTAGCACGGTATTCCCGCGTGAGGTACACTCACCTCCCCATTACATTTCTAAAGAGTTTATTATATGAGGGGAGGAGGAAAAAAAGAGAAAAAGGAGGCAGAGTCATTTTATCCTTGCTCCACAGTCCCACTGCTGCCCCCTTCCCGCTGTGGCTCCCCCCTGGCCACCCACCACGGGGAGTAGTGAAAGGAAAACGACCTACTGTCAGTCCGATGGGTCTTGTTGAAAATGTTCTTCTCAAAGGCCTTTTGCTCCTTGACACTGGGGTAGGTGTCGTCATAGTACTGGTCAGAGGGAAGGAGATGGGTTGGGCTGTTAGAGCTAGAAGCCCAGGATGATTAGTGACTGTTTTGCCCTGGGTCTTGGATTTCTCCCCTTCAAGGGATGGGGTGAAGAGAAATACTGACAGGAAGAAGGGAGAACCATAGAGGTAGGGAATGAGCAGTGAGTAATCGGATAGAAATCAAACTTTTTAAGGACCCTGCTCTAAGCCACCCTACCTCATGGTTCCCAGGTTGGAAGGGCAAAAGGCCTAGAAGCCCTGTGAGGAGGCTCTGCCCCATCTGTACACCAGGGCAGCAGCCCTGAGGCCATCCCCAGGTACCAGGTCAGGGAGCACTGCTAGGGAACACAGAAGGCACCAGCCCTCACTCACTGAGCAAAGCTGAGGAATTGGGAAGGGCTGCAAAACTCTCCTCCATAGAAGGATAAGCTCTGCCTGGGCTCTCGGCTCTCTGCTATTTTAGCTTCCTTTCCAGCAAACTCAAAGAAGCGGGAGGCAAGCTAGCACACCATGGAGCCCACTCCCAAGCTCTCCCTGGCACGGGGGCGGAGATGCAGGCTGCTAAATCGCTCTGCTCTTTAGGGGCTAATCCGTCGCAGTCAGCTGAAGACCTATGACAGGTCTGGCATTTAGTAACTGGATAACTGTTTCAAAAGGTGTCCTGCATAGTTACATCCAATTACAGGGAGGAACAGCTGGTGAATTCTAAACTAATCTCTACCTGCTGATTGATTTATGCGATGCTTGCCCGGAGTTAATACACCAGGGACAGAAAAAATTTCTCTAGGAGGGGGAGAATATGGAGAGAGAGGAGAGGGGTGTCCTTCCTCTTCTCTTTCAATGGATCCAAAGTTAAAACATTGGACCGGGAAAGTCAGGAAGTAGCAAGCTTGGTGGTGACTGCGGATGTAGGGCTGGAACCGTGGAACTACACGAGAATTCCCTGGAAAAACTCAGGCAGGATGATGGGGTAGAAGGAAAAGGACAGGGGTGATAGGCCTAGGCAGGCTGCTGCTTACATCCATACACTTCTTTGTTCAGAAACCAAGCTTTTTTCTCTTCTGATGTTGATGACAAAGTATAAGGATGGGTGGATAGGGAAGCAGGGCAACTAACAGATAGGAGCAGTTTAGGTTTTATCTGGAGTAGTCAGATAGAAGAATTCTCAAAATTATTTGTGGATGAATAGGAGTGAATGGGGCCAGTCCCAAGATCCAAAACTCTGTCTTGCTTCTCAACTAATCTGAAAGGGAATCTCACCTTGGCAAAAAGTCGATCTCCATCATTGTCCAGAATCAGGATGGCTTTGACGGTATACAGGGAGGGTTCCTGAAGAGATACGAACACATCTTCAGTCCTGAAGGCTCTTGCCACCACTCACAAACCAGATACCTTCTCCTAATCCTACTGGGGCTGCAATGGGTTAGAGATGTCTCTGTATGTCCCCATCCCAACCTGGTTAGATTTTGACATTTGCCACTGAGAATGACTGAGAGACAAATGAACTGAATTGAGGGAGGGGACTTTTCAACAAAGGACCCAGAGCAGTGCCAGAAAAACAATTTCTATGAGCCAGACTCACAGAGGGCTTAATCAAAGTAGGTCATGCTGTTATTCCCAAATATTATGCTATAGTTATTTTCCAAATTACTCTCCCTCCTCCTTGGTCTCCCATGCACAGGTGGGTATAGAATGTGACCAGATTAATTAATAAGCACTGCACGGGGCTATAGGAAAACAGGGTTGAATGCCCTAGTGTACTTGGAAGTTGCTGCAGTGGCAATGCAGAGGCATAAAGCAAGCCTTCCCTAAACCACCCACTCACTGAGCAGAGGGGAAGGAGCAGGCATGCGCACATGTACACACTCACACACAGACACACCAGTTCTGAATGCAGCCCAGGGAGACATCCATCTTCTAAGACTTCTCCTAGGATCCCAACTCCTCTACTCTACCCTGACCACCACCACTTAACTAGCCAAGACAAAAAACAATCTGAATTTGGGGTCGTTAAGAAGCAGTAAGAAGAGGCTCCATCTAAGAGACACTGTGAAACCTGTAGATAAGGAGCAGGAGAGGAGTGGTCCTTCACCACCAAGAATCAACCTTTGAGGAAACTGGCTCTCATTAAGAAATCAGGGACTTCTCTGGTGGCCCAGTGGTTAAGACTCCATGCTTCCACTGTAGAGGGCACGGGTTTCTCTCGGGTTGGGAAACTAAGATTCTGCATGCCACACAGCATGGCCACAAAAAAAAAAAAAGAAAGAAAGAAATCAAGAATCTCAGCCTTAATGGTTACACTCAAACTCAAAGCATATCACTTTGTAAAAGCTCCTCCACTTCTGCAACTTCCAGGGAACCAACTAACACGAAAGGAAGAAGAAGGGAAGGGAGGTAGCGGTACATGTATGAAAGTGTTAGCAGGCACACAGTCCTTGACTATCAACATTACTTACCATGCATATCCTTTCCTGTGCTATGAGACAAGGCTGATGCTTTGCTACCTCCATTTCCTGATCCTACTTAGGAAAACCCACAGCTCTCACAGGGCCAAACATATTCTCTATTTTCCAAGCATACATTTAACAAAGACCCAAAGGTGAGGAGGAAAGAATCGCTGCCAAGGATCTGTAGCTTCTACCAAGGTAAACTATTCTATGAGGCTCCAGGAGGTTTATGGTTCCAAGCAAAGAACCAACCTGAGCTCAAGGAGTTAAGAAGGAGAGGAAAGGGAACCCAGTATTTTGAGAACAGAGTGATGAAGAATGTAAGCTTTCCCCACTTGGATTCTTGAGGACAGAAAATTTTGTTTCATTCATTGATTTATTACAAGTGTCCAGAATAATACGCATACTAAATTCTCAATATTTATTGAATGATTATGAGAATAAATGAAGTTTGAGAGTAAGGTAAAAATTTATTGATGCAATAAGCATCTAGGGGATTTCTCTTATAATTAGGCTTCTGCATACAGGTAGATTTTTTGGTGTGGCCCTTTTGGGTGACATTACTACCAATTCATCCTCCTCTGATGAACACTCCTTAGAAATGCCCATGCTATACACATTACTTTCTGGAATACTCTCTCAAACTAAGGGACTCTGTATAGCAAAAGGAAGTCCTCTAGAGTCTCATCTAAAAGGTCACAAATACAGCAGCTTTCCCAACTCCTAATTCCCCACAGAATGATCTTCCCATAAGCAGGCTCAATTCTGTAGCAACCTGGATCCTTGATTTACCAACAGGGAGACACTCAGGGGAATGAGTTTCCTTAATGAAGGAAAAGAAGTCCATCAGGAAGGGAATTCAGAAGAAATTTTTCCCACAGCCTCTTCCCTGGAAATCTTTGGCTCTGTTCAGGCTATCTGCAACCTTAGAGAGCTTCCCAATGGCTTAAACGGGCATTGATCTGGCACAGGTAACTCGTGCTTGCAGCCACAGAGTCTGGCATCTCTAGAAAGAACCGGATCCCAAAGCAGAGGAAAACGGTTACGGCCATCAGCCAAGTCAGAGAGCCAGACAATCCTCTGTGGCCAACAGGGAAAGAGAGTGCCTAAAACAACTGGCAAAGAGGGGACAGACGCCTGGGTCCTGCTCCCGGCTCTTTTCAGTGGCTTCCTAGAAGGCGCCATCAAGGAAACCCCAAAATAGAAACATGGATCTTCCTGGGAAGGATAAAAGACAGGGCAAAGGCAGGGGAAGGAGAAGACCAGATGTGACTGTAAATCTGAAAGGGGTAAGAAGGCACTAGAGAAAAGGCTGGTCATTTCAAACTTCCAAAGGAACGACCACTCTAAATAAAGCCAAGAACTTGGCCAGAGCTTCCATGCTGCTTTAGTTCTCCACTCGGCTAGAGCCAGACTGGCAGCTTCTCCTTTACTTCTCCTGCCACCTCCTGACTACAGCTGGTTCCACTTCAGCCTGGGGCCTTTACCTCTCAGGAGTGTGTGTGTGGGTGGGGAAGGGGTGGGCAGGGGAGGGCCTGAAGTTCCTCTCATATCATAAAACCAGCCTGTTTAAAGGGCCCAGAAGCCACTCAGTTCAGTTCAGTCGCTCAGTCGTGTCCAACTCTTTGAGATTACTGATAATGTAATTTCATTTTAAGTTTTTCTCAAAGGGCAAGTTTATAAACAACTCCCAGCTACTGAGAAGCAGCATTCCTGGACAATGGACTAGGCCTGACCTTGTTAACACATTAAATGCTAATTATTGAGAAAGACCCTACACGCTTAGGGACACGTTCAAAGGATTTTTAAAGGCCTGTTCTTCCCTCCCACTCCCAAATGGGCAGCTGCTAGAAAGCTTTCGAGACAAAGTTCTGTGATGCACTGACTTTCAGAGAGCCACAGCCTGAGTGTATAACAGAACTTCACCTCAAATGCTAATGGTGACTGGAAATGATATACAGGCAGATTGGTCTGTGGGAGGTTGGGTGGCTCAGATTTTCATGTCCCTTTTTATTATCAAGAAAACTAGACTGTACTCCTCAGGAGAGCTGAAACAACACCGACAAGCAAAGAGACTGCTACAAACAAGTCTTTGATCTCAATCAGAGGCTTCTGAAGCTTGGTGAAAAACATCAACATCTCCTGGTACCCCCTACCCCAGCACACAGAGGACTAGAAGGGAAGAGTCATTCCTAGTGCTGCCCCCTGTGGGTCTTCAGATGACCTGCAGCTTCTTCAGGACTATAATTATTAGCAAAAATATTCAAAAGGCAGCGCTGGAGAAAAGCTCTTATCTGTGTATCTTTTAAGTCAAACTAGAAGAAATGGGGGCCCTGAAAAAGCATGGAATTAAGTCTGTTCACAATGTACAGTAAAAGGATACTCTGGGATAAGATCATGATTATGCCACCAGAAGAGGACCAGGGTAGTGTTTAGAGCAGGCAGACAAGGTATTTGGGGGTTATGACTACTTTATTTGATCTTTGGTGGGGGCAGGGGGGGAAGGCAGAAGGGAGGGAGCCAAGAAGCCTTTGTGGAGTTAAGAGGATGAGATCCACAAAGATGAAAGGACACAAGTAAAAAAATCTGGTCGAGATTTCTAGAAAGTTCTTCATTCTCTACTTATAAAGAAATCTTTAAGGCCATGCCAGAAAGTAGTGCTCTGGCTTGACAATAGGTCTCAATCAACTAGAAACAAGATGCTCTTTCCTTAAATGTATTTTATAAAGTAAAACCAAGACTATAAAAAAACTAGGAGAAATTTCTAGATACCACTCCAGCTCCACATGGCTGAGCAGGTATTTTGCTCCCTGATTCTGTGCCAATTTCTAAAATGAAAAGCTCCTCTAGGTTTGAAGGCTCCAGTTTTCCAGCCACAAGCCTAGGGACTTCAGATGAGAACTAGCTAAAGGTTTAGCCAGAGAAAAACCGCTTTCACATCCTACCCAAGGGTTTACTTAGATGCAGACAACACAGCTCAGGAAAAAAGAGGAGCCGCAGGTACCACAGAACATTCCCCAGCCGATATGAGACCAAATGTTGGTTATTAAGAGGAAAGTGAACCCAAGTGTCAGGAAGGAAGAACTGATGGCAGGAAGAGCCACCCGGAAAGACGCCTCCAATCTGACACAGAAACAAAACATAAAAGCACGGTCACTGGAAGTCTGCCACTACAACAAAAAATGTCTCTAACTCCTAAAATCTTTTATTACAGTCTGCATCAGCCATTAACTCAAGTCCTACCTTTCTCTGGGAGTCAGCTTTCTCACAGGAGAAATGAGAGGCCTGAGTTAGATCAGTTAAGGTTAGTAACTTTTTTGAGTTACATTAGACCTCCTTCGATAAGCTGATGAAATCCATGGACCTTGTTACCAGGAAAACACACATTCACAAATTTTGATGATTTCAAGGAGTTCATAGACCTAGATTTAGAATTACATGAGATTCTCTCTGAAGACAAAAAGACGGTGTGGAGAGGGGAGAAAAAAAGGAGAAATGAGTGATACTTTTGTAAACCACCCCCTCGCCTCTGCCAGGCACCAAATAAACATGTGTGTGGCCTTCATAAATAAATGATTGAGAAAACTAACACAGCCAGCAGGGGGAGCTAAGGTCAGCACCACACCCCTCCCGCTTTCAGTGAGTAAATCCAGCAGCTCTGAGACAGGCAGGACAAAGATAATCAGGTCCCGAAACTCTTCAGGAATGCAGTTTCAGGTCCCTTCTTAAAAGTCTGAAAGCCCATCTGCCAGAGAATTTTTTGCACAGAGGTTACACAGTCCCTAATTCTTCAGCTATTCTGGAAATGAAAGAATTACAAAAATGAGAGTCAAAAGTGAGGAGTACTGCTATGAAGAGATGAACTGAACAAGCAGAAATCAGAGTACTCCTCAGGTGTGAAATATCTGAACCCTGAGAGCAACATTAGAACTTCCTGCTTGCCCCGCTGGATAATCCAAGAGCCCTCATTTAAATATCACACAGCAAAGGGAAAACTCAAATGGGGCTAGATCTATTTCTGATGAGTCCTTAGTCATGATTTGTATCGTGATTTATTCCCCCAACCCGTGTGCTCCTGAAAACAAAAAGGTAGTCTCTGAAAGACTGAACTGACAGCCTCTGTGTTCATCTTTCAAGCTACTTGCTCCCCCAAATCAACCCTGAGACAAAATTGCTATCTTCTCCCCTAGTTTCAGCCTCCCTCTAAAAACTACACAAATAATAGAAAAGAAGCTAGAGAAAATTGGTAGACAGAGCTATCCAGGCCAAATGGCTGTAGATGGGGATGCCTATCTTAATAGTGAGAAAATTTTAAAGCCAAATAAGGAGACCAAGGTTTCATCTGCAGCATGTAAGACTTAGATTACACAATAGGAAAGACTTCCTGAAGAGATGGGGGTGGTCAAACATCAGAAGAGGTGACAGGCTTGGGAGTCTAAGAACAGAACTCCCCTAATAATCTGATCTGAGAGAAAGCATAAACTGTATAGAATCAGCAGAGAGAGATGTAAGAGGCTCTGGCCAGTACGGGGATCTCATCATGCGCATGGACTCAACCTCCCAATCCATCTTCATCAAAGCTGTCCATGGGCACGCTGCCTTCCATCTTCCTAATTACTCTAGCATAAGTGGGAAGGTAGGCACTGATTCTTTATCCCTGTTCCATCCTTTATTTGCTTCTCGGTTTTCTTGTCAGTATCCTGACTCTAACCAAGTCACACTGACAGAGTAAAGCAAAAAAACAGTAGCAAGTATCTAGCTGAAAAAGAGACCCTAAATCTGCCACTAGGCTCCCTCAAATATCTGGATAATTGCATTCATCCTCCCAAGGAAGACCTGGCTTCTCAGGGGTCTGGCTTTCTTCACATGGAGGCCCCCTCCTCCTCCTCTGACCATGTGACAGCTCCCCTAGACCTCTGATATAATTTATACCTTGCCAGGGACCAACTCTTTCCCACCACTGTGAAGGAGAGGGAAAAAATATATATAAATACGTCGGAAATCTATAACGAGGTCTTCTTGGAGGGCAAGACATGGGGAGAGTTAGAAGCAGCGTCAATTGCTCTTTGGGGGTTTTAGTTCAAGCCGAGGTCTGCTTCCAGCAATCAACCATTAAAACAAGCTGGCCAGAGTAACAGCACAGTTTATTCTGATCATTTAATTTGAAGTGTCAATAAATTAAACTTCAATCAATTAAACTAGGTGTGCAATAACCCAGATGGACATCCCGACACCAACATAATCACAATAAAAATTTTTATGGCTGCCAGGGACCTCACCGGGGGCAGTGCTGGCACTGCTCACGCCCTAGCTGAGAAATATATCTCCACAGTGCAGGAATGAGGAGATTGCTTCTCCTAACGAAATGGACCAGCCAGGCACCGGCAAGGACGCAGCTGGGAGAGGGGCACAGGGGACTGCCAGGAATGAGATGGGAGTGCTTTGGGGGCTTAATGTAATTGATACCTTTGCCCAGAGCAGGGGAAGGGGGCATTTAGGCCAAGTACCTCTACTGTTAGTGCCAAAAGAATTTAACAAAAGCCCCATTAAGATGATTCAGGAAGCGAAGGCCACAGAGCAATATGAGCCTTTAAAAGTCATTGATGTATTCTGCATAGTTTCCTCCTCCAATATATATGCATACTCCTGTGTGCACTCTGGATTCCCTGATTACTGAATGAGGCTTCGAATTCAGGATCTGGTCATTGTTTTAGGATAGAAATTTACAAAAGGGAGAGAAAGAATAGAATTAAGAAGTGTAGTCCATAAAGCACTGGAAAAGCTCTCAGAAAGTGAATCCAGAGAGGATTAAGAAAAATGAAACCTATGAGGAAGATTTAAAAATCTGGACTGCTAGAGTAATTCAGTTTTGATGAAAAAAGGGTACAAGAGGGAAGGTGGAAGGGGATACGTCATTATCTTTTAAGATTCCAGAGGTTATTAATGGAGAATGGTGACCTGCAGAGATCCCTCTCCATTCACAACTAACAGAGAACCAGCAGAAAACAGCAGGAAAGAGAAAGCTGTGTCAAGGCCAGGAGCATTAATATCAAGCACTAGGAATGGAAGGAGATGAAACGGTCTCTTTCCTTAGAAAAGAACCTGAGAAAAATTAGACAAATCTGCTTGAAAGGTATGAATGGACCACTTAATTCAAGAAAGAAGCGTGGCCCATTGTCAAGTACATAAACGAAGGGAACCTATTAGCATCCCCAACTCAATGCACCTGCTGTTGTTGCTGCTGTTCAGCCCCTCAGTCGTCTCCAGCTCTTTGCAGTCCCACGGACTGCAGCATGCCAGGCTTGTGTGTCCTTCACTATCTTCCAGTGTTTGCTCAAGCTCTTGTCTATCGAGTCCGTAATGCCATCCAACCATCTCATCTACTGTCGTCCCCTTCTCCTCCTGCTTTCAATCTTTCCCAGCATCAGGGTCTTTCCAATGAGTTGGCTCTTCATATCAGGTGGCCAAAGTATTGGAGCTTCAGCGTCAGCATCAGTCCTTTCAGTGAATATTCAGGGTTGATTTCTTTTAGGATTGTCTGGTTTAATATCCTTGCTCTCCAAGGGACTCTCAAGAGTCTTCTCCAGCACTACAGTTCGAAGGCATCAATTCTTTGAAACTCAACCTTTTTCACTCTGCAGCTCTCACATCTGTATGTGACTACTGGAGAAACCATAGCTTTGACTATATAGACCTTTGTCGGCAAAGTAATGTCTCTGCTTTTTAATACACTGTCTAGGGTTTTCATAGCTTTTCTTCCAAGGGGTAAGCTTCTTTTAATTTCATGGATGCGGTCACCATCTGCAGTGATTTTGGAGCCCAAGAAAATAAAGTCTGTCACTGTTTCCATTGTTTCCCCATCTAATTGCCATGAAGTGATGGGACTAGATGCCATGACCTTTGTTTTTTGAATGTTGAGTTTTAAGCCAACGGACCTGAGTTTGAGGAAACTCCAGGAGATAGTGAAGGACAGTGAAGCCTGGTGTGCTGCAGTCCAAGGGGTCACAAAGAGGTGGACACAACTTAGCGACTGAACAACAACTGGTATTTAGAAAGCGCCATAATCAGATCAAATTTCAAATGATGGTCCTTTTTGACACCTCCCCCCACTCTACTTTCCCTTCTCCTCAGTATCCGATGGCTATGTGTCTTGTAAAGGTGAAGACTGAATATACTTTGATCAGATTTTCCCAGAGGGCCAGTCAAACCAGGAAACAGACATGTGAGAAGGAGAAGCCTAAAAGAACTTTAGAAGAGGTCTGCCTTCTCTAAGAAGTGGTTTGTTAAATACTGGTAGCTCAAACAGTAAAGAATATGCCTGCAATGCAAGAGACTTAGGTTCAATCCTTGGGTCAGGAAGATCCCCTGGAGATGGGTGTGGCAACCCACTTCAGTATTCTTGCCTGGAGAATTCCATGGACAGAGGAGCTTGGCAGCATACAGTCCAGAGGGTCACAAAGAGTCAGACACAACTGAGTGACTAATACTTTCACTTTCATCCAGATACAATCAACATTTTAGCTCAACAGGAAGCTCAGGTAAAAGTCCAGGGAACTCCTTATACTTTTCACAATGAAGATGGTGACCCAAGAATTAGAAGATGCCACTGAGCAGAGAAGGGGATGAGATAAAAAGGAACAGTGAGAAAGGGTGATTCTGAATCAGATGGAACTATATTTTGTAGATCAGAATGTGAGGGTAGTGAGAAGAGAAAAATTTAGGGAATACCACCTGATTCTCAACCATGGTTCCACAACTGAAACACTGAATACTGAAAATTATTTAATACTATTTTTTTACTCCTCCCAAAGATAGTATAAAACTAGTGACACTGTGTATACAGAGAAATTAATTCATTACATACAATGATGTCTTACGGCATTAGGGCTTAATTCTCCCCTGGAACTCCACTTGAGAAGGGCTGGAATGGAGAGAAAGATACATAAGTCCTTAATTGGGGGCCCAAAATATATTGAAGATAGTAAAGAGCACACACATACAAAAATGTTGGGAAGCACAGACAAAGAGGAAGGAAATTACTAATATGATATTCTAAGAACTCTGGTGACAAAAACTTGTATTGGTACTTTGAAAGTTGGTACTCTGTATCTAACTAACGTTTTATATAACTGATAGTTGAATGTGCAATTTGGCATACTGAAGAGGAGGAAAGCACACGATAATAAGAGAGAAATACTAGGTCTGGGAGGATTAGGAGTCAAAAACTAATCCTGGTTTTGACTGTGCTTACTCGAGGAAGCCCTTTTCCCTTAATCTTTGTTTCCCCTTACACATCACATAGGTTCCTCAGGACAAAGAATCAGTAAGGTTTCTAAAGCAAACTTCAGGGATACCTGATCAGGTCAGCAAGGATCTGTGAATGAAGCATCTTAGGTAAAGATTAAAATGGATATAAGGAAGAAGCAGGTCAAAACAAACTTCATTATGGAAGCAAAGATTAAGAACTGAAGTAAGAGAAAATGTGAGAGGGAGAGAGACTTTCACATATAACTCAGGTCACTCTACACACAGATCCCTTGTTAAAAGGGCTCCTGGAGTATCATCTTCCTCACTCCTTTACCTATAAGCAGGCTCCCTTCTAAACAGAACTAAGGGGCAGTCTAAAATTTTCTTAAAACTTCCAAAGAAACCAATTCCCTAGAATTCATCTCAGTCTGTTAACTAGTTAAGAACATTGGTTAACTGGTTGGTACAGAAAATATCTTTAGTAAGATTTCAAAGCTTTCTACCTAGACTTAAACAAACCATATTTTTGGAAGGAACTAGCAGAAAGTGAAGAGGAACTAAAAAGCCTCTTGATGAAGGTGAAACAGGAGAGTGAAAAAGTTGGCTTAAAGCTCAACATTCAGAAAATGAAGATCATGGCATCTGGTTCCATCACTTCATGGCAAATAGATGGGGAAACAGTGGAAACAGTGTCAGACTTTATTTTTTTGGACTCCAAAATCAGTGCAGATGGTGACTGCAGCCATGAAATTAAAAGACGCTTACTCCTTGGAAGAAAAGCTATGACCAACCTAGATAGCATATTCAAAAGCAGAGACATTACTTTGCCAACAAAGGTCCGTCTAGTTAAGACTTCGGTTTTTCCAGTGGTCATGTATGGATGTGAAAATTGGACTGTGAAGAAGCTGAGCGCTAAAGAATTGATACTTTTGAACTGTGGTGTTGGAGAAGACTCTTGAGAGTCCCTTGGAGTGCAAGGAGATCCAACCAGTCCATCCTAAAGGAGATCAGTCCTGGGTGTTCATTGAAAAGACTGATGCTGAAGCTGAAACTCCAATCCTTTGGCCACCTCATGCGAAGAGTTGACTCACTGGAAAAGACCCTGATGCTGGGAGGGATTGAGGGCAGGAGGAGAAGGGGAAGACAGAGGATGAGATGGCTGGATGGCATCACTGACTCGATGGACATGAGTTTGGGTAAACTCCGGGAGTTGGTGATGGACAGGGAGGCCTGGCATGCTGTGATTCATGGGGTTGCAAAGTCAGATACAATCGAGCGCCTGAACTGAACTGAATCCCTGTATTTGCCATCTTGAAAGAGGGATATTGAAACCTGTTATTCTCTTTAACCTGATGAGGATTTGGAGGTGTACATATGAAGAGCTGAAGAGGGGTAAAAAAGGAACCTAGAGTTCCTTAAGGAAGAAGCTGGGAGTTAAATTCCTACACATTACACATACATATATATGTTAACAACCCCACATTTGAAAGGGGTGGGGCACTTTTGAGAGAAATGCTCAGTTCTAAAGAAGAGGTAAGAGTATTTTATTTTTTTGAACAAGCAAAAAGGATTATATGGACAGGGGAGGTAACACACCTCTTTAGTCACCAAAATTCTTACATAACCAGAGAAGAGTTGGCATCCCAGATCCTACAGTAGTAAGAATTCCCAAAATTTAAATGAACCGGGAAAAGGAGAACAGAATAAGAAATCTGAAAAAAGATCCCACAATCCAACACTAACTCTTATCAGGTATTCCAGAACTCTAATGGAATACTGATTCCTTATGATGACAAAATCTACATAGTAGGAAATCGAAGAAGAAAATAGTTTTTTTTTAAGGTCTACGACAGGGAATTATCAACGGAGAGTTGCACTGTGACAAGTTTTCTGTGATGACCAACACCTGCACTCTATTCTTACAATTTGAGGCGAGTTTGGAGATTTGGGGGAACTCAAATCACAGTATCATCCACAATGCACATAATCAGAGAGAATCTGAAGGACCCCAATCCAGTACGCTTATGATCCTCCGTGTCCTAAGGCCTCCATGTGCTCCCTTCAACTTTCCACCAACTCTGCCCTATCCCCGGCACAGCTTCCTACTCTAAACCGAGGCTTTAGCTCCGGCACTAGGCCACAGGCCTATTCCAGGGACCTGCAAAACGTTCGGACCCCGAGGATTACCAGGAACTCCCCTTTCTACCCCCTCCCACTCAGGCTGAACCCCGACTCCCGGCCCCCCTGAACAGTGCAGCATCTCGGGTGCCCCTCCAGCTCCTACCAAAATCAGCGCCTCCATCTTGCCCCGCAGCTGGTGCCGACGTGGAACCACAGAGGCAACGCCGCCTCTGATTGGCCCTACGTCCTCATTAGATCCCGCCTAGGATGAAAGTTATTGGACGCCCAAATGTCATCTATTATTTTATTGGCCAATCAGTGTACTAGTTTGCTTAGCGGAAGCAAGATGTCCAGCCAGAAGGCGCAGGTATTTGATTGTCAGTTTAAACATTCAATAAAACGACAAAACCTCAAGGCTGAGTGGAGAGGGAAGGTCAGAGGGGCGGTGTTGTTTCCATGGGGAACAGAGGAAGCGATTGTTAATTTTCAATTGGCCTGGCGGAGGGCACATGATATCGTCAGCCGGATTTAGTAACTTTAATTCGCACTCCCTTTAGGGGGAGCTGTGTCCCTTTGGCCCTTAACACTGGCGGGTCTTGATGCAATCCCACCGGAATCTTCATTCCGGAGCCTCCATTGGGTCCCCCGATGTCCAAGGTAGCTTTGGCAAACACTACTAGCTCTTCCTTCAGATTCGCTCAGATCACTTCAGCATACACAAAGTCTGCACAGTCATAAAGTAAAGCCACAAGATGACAAGTGTGTTACTTTGATAAAAAGAAGGCCGCTAGAGGTTGATTGCTAACAATAACAATCTACCCTAGGTGGAGTCCCAGACTTTGCTTGATCCAGGGAAGGACAAGAAGCTAGTGAGTTTTCTAAAAGCAGATTTTCTTTGGCCCGCCGTGAAACGGGATTTGAGAGCTTTGGATACTGAGGGACACAGGAATAAAGGGTCCAGGATAAGGAACGATGTAGGGAACAGGGTATGCGGTTTTCCAGTAGGGACAAGCCCTTGCAAAATGAGAAAAGAGAGGTTTACTGAATGCAGAGATTTCACAATAGGAAGGGATTTTGATGAAGTTTAGCTTTCCTCACCCTTCAATTTCTTGGTCCCTGACGTTTCGTAGGTCAGGGACACCTTTATTTGCCTTATATGTGTGTTAGTTGCTAGTTGAGTCCAACTCTGCAACCCCATGGGCTGTAGCCCACCAGGCTCCTTTGTCCATGGTATTCTCCAGGCAACAATACTGGAGTGAGTAGCCATTCCCTTCTCTGAGGAATCTTCCTGGCCCAGGGATGGAACCTGGGTTTCCTGCATCGCACTTGAATTCTTTACCATCTGAGCCATCAGGGAACCCCTTATTGCCTTATATTGTCCTTCAAAGGTTTTTGTGGGTTTGGTTTTTTTTAATTCCATCTCTAACAGTTATGTCTTTAGTAGCTCTCCAAAAAGAGTATCCAAACCCAGGAGTTTTTCTAAAAATTTCAGAGCAGAGTCAGACTGCCTAAGAGAAAAGTATGCTGTTGCTGCTAAGTCGCTTCAGTCATGTCCGACTCTAGGGGACCCCATAGATGGCAGCCCACCAGGCTCCCCTGTTCCTTGGATTCTCCAGGCAAGAACACTGGAGTGGGTTGCCATTTCCTTCTCCAAGAGAAAGGTATAGAGCAATACAAAACAAACTACAGAGCTAACATATGCTATGAAAGAAGGTGTATGATTTTTCTGGTAATGTCCCAGGTGACAAGCCCCAAATCTGGGAGAAGCAAAGGTTTAGCCTTTGTCTATTCCTATGTGGAGTCATTCAAACATTTAGCATTGTGCCTGGAATCACAAGATAGTCTTTGGCTTGGCAGTTTAATGATATTACTAACATTTACTGACCAAGTACTATGTGCCAGGCACATCTACATCTTTAACTACGTTATTTAATATATTTTTAAGAAACTTATAAAGTAGCTGGTTACTACTCCCATTTTACAGATGAGAAAAGTGGAGCTCGGAGCAGTTAAGTAATTTGCTTAAGGCCATACAACTATTAATTGGTAGCCATACATTTGATCAGGGGCTTTTGATGGCTCAGTGGTACAGAATCTGCTTGCAAAGCAAGAGTAACAGGTTCAATCCCTAGGTCAGGAAGATCCCCTGGAGAAAGAAATGGCAACCTACTCCAGAATCCTTGCCTGGGACATCCCATGGACAGAGGAGGCTGGTGGGCTACAGTCCATGGGGTCACAAAGAGACGGACACAAATGAGTGACTAAACAACAGTGCATTCGAGCACAGGGGGTCTGGTTCTAAAACCGTGTTCTTACCCGCTATCCACTCCTCTGACCTGTAATACAGCCTTTCTTGTAGCCTAGTTCTACCTAAAGTAGCCTACACCAGTGCCAGATGTTCTCTAGGGACCAAGAGGAAAACTATGTGATGTGGTTGGTTTGTGGGAGGTGGCTGACTCCTCTTTCTCTGTGGAGTAACTGACAAATTTTAACAGTTAGCCATTGTTGCAGAAAATGGCTGATTCTTAGCTCTCTAGCCTCTTGATTAACTGTGCTGTGGAGGGAAGACACCTGGCTGGATGTGAGTCATTAGTTTTTGTCAGTGACTTTGTCTTAATAAAGTCCTTGTATCATCTCTGGACTATAGCTGCCACTTTGGAAAACGAGGAGGCTCAGACCAGAGCTTTTTAGGGTCCAACATAGCGGTAAAGTTCTATGCCCATAGGCCTTTGTGGTCATTCCTGTTCCTGCTTCCTCTCCTCTTCTTCACCTGGAAAACCTTCAAGAACGAATCAAATGGAAAATGCATGTTGCCTGCCCCCACACTCTCTATTTATAAGCATATAAAATCATGTATATATGGTTACAAACAGTTTATTTAAAATATGTGGAGGAAAGGACTGGAAGTAAATACACCAAAATGTAACCAGTGGCTCTTTTGAAGTGCTAGGACTTTTTTCAATGTTTCTGTGTTTTCCAGAGACATCAATGGCATTCTAGTGGTTAAGACTCTGGGCTCCCAATGCAGGAGACCCGAATTCTATCCCTGGTCAGGGAACTAAATTCCACACGCAGCAACTAAGAGTTTACATGCCAAAGCTAAGACCCGTCATAGCCAAATTAATTAATTAGTTAATTAAAATATTGGGGAGTGGGGGAAAGACTCCACTGCAAGGAGCCAGGGTGCCATCCCTGATCAGAGAACTACGATCGCCTAAGTCGAGTGGTGTGGTCAAAAAAAGAAGTTTCCATGTTTTCTGCTAAGTCGTTTCAGTCATGTCCGACTCTGTGTGACCCCATAGACGGCAGCCCATGAGGCTCCCCCGTCCCTGGGATTCTCCAGGCAAGAACACTGGAGTGGGTTGCCATTTCCTTCTCCAATGCATGAAAGTGAAAAGTGAAAGTGAAGTCGCTCAGTCGCATCCAACTCTTAGCAACCCCATGGACTGCAGCCTACCAGGCTCCTCCGTCCACGGGACTTCCCAGGCAACAGGACTGAAGTGGGTTCCCATTGCCTTCTCCAAGTTTTCTAGGTGTCCTAAAATGTGTGGGTGCTATTTTAAAAGGAGAAAAATGAGCTATTTTATGTTTTTAAAGGGCAAAATCAACATCCTCTCCCCACATAGCCTTGCATGATATCCCTAGGTGAAGTTGAACACTTCCTCCTTGCCGCCATCCTTGGCTCTGGTCATAGTCATGTTGTAATGCACGCGTGTGTCCGTGTGTGTGTGTGTTAGTCACTCAGTGAGTCCAACTCTTTGCGACCCATGGACTGTAGCCTGCCATGCCCCTTTGTCCATGGAATGAATTCTCTAGTCAAGAATAACTGGAGTGGTTTGACATTTCCTTCTTCAGGGGATTGTCCTGACCCAGGGATTGAACCTCGGTCTTTGGCATTGCAAGCAGATTCTTTACCGTCTGTGCCACCAGGGAAGCCCTCATGTTGTAATACATCAGTCCTACTCACCAGACTTGCCACCTGAGGCAGTGGTTTGTCCCATTCATTTTGTTTTCTTAGCATCTAGTCTTCAAATGGTAAATACTCAGTGTTTACCAAATAGAATGAATATTTGTGAAAATGCAAAAAACAAGGTTGAGTGAGCAAGGTCAAAGGGGAGTTTACAATTAAATGCTGCTGGTAGAAGCACAAGCTGGAATCAAGATTGCCAGGAGAAATATCAGTAACCTCAGATATGCAGATGACACCACCCTTATGGCAGAAATTGAAGAAAAACTAAAGAGCCTCTTGATGAAAGTGAAAGAAGAGAGTGAAAAAGTTGGCTTAAAGCTCAACATTCAGAAAACTAAGATCATGGCATCTGATCCCATCACTTCATGGCAAATAGATGGGGAAACAGTGGAAACAGTGACTGACTTTATATTTTGGGGCTCCAAAATCACTGCAGATGGTGACTGCAGGCATGAAATTAAAAGACGCTTACTCCTTGGAAGGAAAGCTATGACCAACCTATTCAGCATATTACAAAGCAGAGACATTACTTTGCCAACAAAAGTCCATCTAGTCAAGGCTATGGTTTTTCTAGTAGTCATGTATGGATGTGAGAGTTGGACTATAAAGAAAGCTAAGCGCCCAAGAATTGATGCTTTTAACTGTGGTGTTGGAGAAGACTCTTGAGAGTCCCTTGGACTGCAAAGAGATCCAACCAGTCCATCCTAAAGGAAATCAGTCCTGAATATTCATTGGAAGGACTGATGTTGAAGCTCAAACTCCAATCCTTTGGCCACCTGATGCTAAGAACTGACTCAATGAAAGATGCTGATGCTTGGAAAGATTGAAGGCAGGAGGAGAAGGGGACGACAGAGGATGAGATCACAGACTCAATGGACATGAGTTTGAGTAGGCTTCAGGAGTTGGTGATGGACAGGAAGGCCTGGCATGCTGCAGTCCATGGGGTCGCAAAGAGTTGGACATGGCTGAGGGACTGAACTGAACTGAAGGAGCACAAATATTGAGAAGGAAATGATCCCTGGGGATTTGGGATTGAGGTCTTCAGGAGAATTTCAGTGAGGTGTTCAGGATTTGGGGATGAGGTTTTCAGGTGAGAGTTCAGGAGAAAAGGAGCTGTTGAGTTAGGACTTGGTTCATTTATGCATTGATGGAGTGGTAAGTAGGGTTTAGTGTGAATAAAGGGATAGAGGCTAAAATGTGTAAGAAATATTTTTTTCACTTTTTGAATTTTTAAATTTTAAAATAAGGTACTTCTTTGGTGGTCCAGTGGTTAAGAATTCACCTTCCAGTGCAGGGGATATGGGTTCCATCTCTGGCTGGGGAAGTAAGATCTCACATGACGTGGAACAAAGAAGCCTGAGTGCAGCAGCTAAGACCCAGTGAAGCCAAATAAATTAATTATTTTTAAATTGTAAAATACATGAAAATAGTTTAATTTATTTTTATTCATAATGTAAAATTTGCCATTTTAACCATTTTTAAATGGTTCAAGTTCAGTGGCATTAAGTATATTCACACTGTTAAACAACCATCACCACTCTCCATCTCCAGAATTTTTGTTATCACAAACTGAAATTCCTTAGCCATAAACCAAGATTCTTCATTCTCTGTCATTCTCCCTCCCCAGCCTTTGGCAACCAGTGTTCTACTTTCTGTCTCTATGAATTTGACTATTCTAGTATCTTATATTGGAGAAGGCAATGGCACCCCACTCCAGTACTCTTGCCTGGAAAATCCCATGGATGGAGGAGCCTGGTGGGCTGCAGTCCATGGGGTCGCTGAGGGTCGGACATGACTGAGCGACTTCACTTTCACTTTTCACTTCCATGCACTGGAGAAGGAAATGGCAACCCACTCCAGTGTTCTTGCCTGGAGAATCCCAGGGACGGGGGAGCCTGGTGGGCTGCCGTCTGTGGGGTCGCACCGAGTCGGACACGACTGAAGTGACTTAGCAGCAGCAGCAGTATCTTATATAAGTGAAATCACATAATATTTGTCCTTGTGTGTGGTTTATTTCACTAATATAATGCCTTCATGGTTGTGTAAATCTTTGAGGGGTTGATTTCATGGGACAGAAGATTCTAATAAAGAAATAAGAGAGGTCGGGGATGAAACTGGAAAGGTGCTTTGTGGCCAGATTGTGAAATACCATGAATGCAAGCCTAGATAGCTGATGTAGTAGGAACAGATGATTGTGGGAGTTGGGACTGTTATGCTCTTTGGGAAGTATTAGGGCAATATCCTGTAAAATTAAGCTTGGACGCATCCTTTCCTAGACAACTAAAAACACTGCCAGCACACAATGATATATACATAAGAAGGCTTATTGCTAAATTGTTTATAATGGTGAAAAAATTATTCTGTCAATAGGGGAATAGCTGAACAAATTATTGTATACCAGGACTGTGGAATAATATGCAGTTCATAAAAATGTATGTTAGAGCTATTGCATTTACCTAGAGAAATGCCAATGGCATGTTAAAGGACAAACATAAGTTGTGGGACTGCCATGGTGGGCCAGTGGTTAAGACTCTGAGCTTCCTCTACAGGGGACTCAGATTCCATTTCTGGTCACGGATCTCACATGCTGCTCAGTGCTGCCAAAAGGGAAAAAAAAAATTGCAGAGGAATTTCTGCGGTATGATTCCATTTTGTTCACTAGAAAAGTAAGTCATGAATAGCTATGTTTGTAAATCTTTCTTCCTATTTATTCACTCATTCAGCAAACATTTATTGAATGCCATCCGTGGACCTGCCATTCATTCTGGGATACAGAAAAACAAGCATTCCTGCCCTCATGAAACCTGCATTCAAGTTGGGGAGGAGGAGCAGACAATAACCAAAGAAATAAGTAAAGTATATAGGAAGTTAGGTAGTGATAAGTGTCATAGAGAAAATTAAAACTGAAAAAGAGGCTGGAGACAATCCCACTATGGTGCATAATTTGGAGTAGTACCACTCACATTTTGGAGATGCACCCTCACTTTTTTAATAGCCATATGAGTGGGGGGCACACTGTGAGTCTTGTGGGATCTTAGTTCCCTCACCAGGGATTGAATCTGTACCTCTTGAAATGGAAGAGCGAAATCTTAACCACTGGACTGCCAGGGAAATCCATGAAGTGGTGTTTCACTGTGATTTTGACTTGCATTTTCCTAATGACTAAGGCTCTGAGCATCTTTTCATGTGCTTATTGGCCATTTGGATAATTTTATACAAATGTATTCTACATCCAAGGTAAGAAATAGTGACTGCGCTTTGCTGGAGCAGCCGTGAAGAGATACCCCACGTCCAAGGTAAGAGAAACCCCAGTAAGACCGTAAGCACTGAGAGGGGGCATCAGAGGGCAGACAGACTGAAACCACAGTCGCAGAAAACTAGCCAATCTGATCACACGGACCACAGCCTTGTCTAACTCAGTGAAACTAGGCCATGCTGTGTAGGGCCACCCAAGACGGGCGGGTCATGGTGGAGAGGTCTGACAAAATGTGGCCCACTGGAGAAGGGATGGCAAACCACTTCAGTATTCTTACCTTGAGAACCCCATAAACAGTATGAAAAGGCAAAAAGATAGGACACTGAAGGATGAACTCCCCAGGTCAGTAGGTGCCCAATATGCTGCTGGAGATCAGTGGAGAAGTAACTCCAGAAAGAATGAAGGGATGGAGCCAAAGCAAAAACCAACACCCAGTTGTGGATGTGACTGGTGATAGAAGCAAGGTCCAATGCTGTAAAGAGCAATATTGCATAGGAACCTGGAATGTTAGGTCCATGAATCAAGGCAAATTGGAAGTGGTCAAACAGATGGCAAGAGTGAACATTGACATTCTAGGAATCAGCGAACTAAAATGGACTGGAATGAGTGAATTTAACTCAGGTGATCATTACATCTACTACTGTGGGCAGGAATCCCTTAGAAGAAATGGAGTAGCCATCATGGTCAACAAGAGTCCAAAATGAAGTATTTGGATGCAATCTCAAAAACAATAGAATGTTCGTTTCCAAGGCAAACTATTCAATATCATGGTAATCCAAGTCTATACCCTGACCAGTAATGCTGAAGAAGCTGAAGTTGAATGGTTCTATGAAGACCTACAAGACCTTTTAGAACTAACACCCAAAAAAGATGTCCATTTCATTATAGGGGACTGGAATGCAAAAGCAGGAAGTCAAGAAACACCTAGAGTAACAGGCAAATTTGACCTTGGAGTACAGAATGAAGCAGGGCAAAGGTTAATAGAGTTTTGCCAAGAGAACGCAGTGGTCATAGTAAACACCTTCTTCCAACAACACAAGAGAAGGTTATACACACGGACATCATCAAATGGTCAATACCAAAAGCAGATTGATTATATTCTTTGCAGCCAAAGATGGAGAAGCTCTATACAGTCAGCAAAAACAAGACCAGGAGTTGACTGTGGCTCAGATCATGAACTCCTTATTGCCAAATTCAGACTTAAATTGAAGAAAGTAGGGAAAACCACTAGACCATTCACGTATGACCTAAATCAAATCCCTTATGATTACACAGTGGAAGTGAGAAATAGATTTAAGGGACTAGATCTGATAGACAGAGTGCCTGATGAACTATGGACGTAGGTTTGTGACATTGTACAGGAGATAGTGAGCAAAACCATCCCCAAGAAAAAGAAGTGCAAAAAAGCAAAATGGCTGTCTGAGGAGGCCTCAAAAATAGCTGAGAAAAGAAAAGAAGTGAAAAGGAAAGATATACCAGTTTGAATGCAGAGTTCCAAAGAACAGCAAAGAGAGATAAGAAAGGCTTCCTCAGTGATCAATGCAAAGAAATAGAGGGAAACAACAGAATGGGAAAGACTAGAGATCTCTTCAAGACAATTAGAGATACCAAGGGAACACGTCATGCAAAGATGGGCACAATAAAGGATAGAAATGGTATGGACCTAACAGAAACAGAAGGTATTAAGAAGAGGTGGCAAGAATACACAGAAGAACTGTACAAAAAAGTGCTTCATGACCCAGATAATCATGATGGTGTAATCACTCACCTAGAGCCAGACATCCTGGAATGTGAAGTCAAGTGGGCCTTAGGAAGCATCACTACAAACAAAGCTAGTGGAGGTGATGGAATTCCACTTGAGCTATTTCAAATCCTGAAAGATGATGCTGTGAAAGTGCTGCACTCAATATGCCAGCAAATTTGGAAAACTCAGCATTGGCCACAGGACTGGAAAAGGTCAGTTTCCATTCCAATCCCAAAGAAGGGCAATGCCAAAGAATGCTCAAACTACTGCACAATTGCACTCATCTCACATGTTAGTAAAGTAATGCTCAAAATTCTCCAAGCCAGGCTTCAACAGTATGTGAACAGTAAACTTCCAGATGTTCAAGCTGGTTTTAGAAAAGGCAGAGGAACCAGAGATCAAATTGCCAATATCTGTTGGATCATTGAAAAACCAAGAGAGTTCCACAAAAACATCTATTTCTGATTTACTGACTATGCCAAAGCCTTTGACTGTGTGGATCACAATAAACTCTGGAAAATTCTGAAGGAGATGGGAATACCAGACCTGCCTCTTGAGAAATCTGTGTGCAGGTCAGGAAGCAACAGTTAGAACTGGATATGGAACAACAGACTGGTTCCAAATAGGAAAAGGAGTACGTCAAGCCTGTATATTGTCACCCTGCTTATTTAAGTTCTATGCAGAGTACATCATGAGAAACGCTGGGCTGGAAGAAGCACAAGCTGGCCAATCAAGGTTGCCAATCAAGGTTATATCAATAACCTCAGATATGCAGATGACACCACCCTTATGGCAGAAAGTGAAGAGGAACTAAAGAGCCTCTTGATGAAAGTGAAAGAAGAGAGTGAAAAAGTTGGCTTAAAGCTCAACGTTCAGAAAACTAAGATCATGGCATCTGGTCCCATCACTTCATGGCCAATAGATGGGGAAACAATGGAAACAGTGGCTGACTTTATTTTCTTGGGCTCCAAAATCACTGCAGATGGTGACTGCAGCCATTAAATTTAAAGATGCTTGCTCCTTGGAAAGAAAGTTATGACCAACCTAGACAGCATATTAAAAAGCAGAGACACTACTTTGTCAACAAAGGTCCATCTAGTCAAGGCTATGGTTTTTCCAGTAGTCATGTGTGGATGTCAGAGTTGTACTATAAAGAAAGCTGAGCGCTGAAGAATTGATGCTTTTGAACTGTGGTGTTGGAGAAGACTCTTGAGAGTCCCTTGGAATGCAAGGAGATCCAACCAGTCCATCCTAAAGGAGATCAGTCCTGGGTGTTCATTGGAAGGACTGATGTTGAGGCTGAAAGTCCAATCCTTTGGCCACCTGATGTGAAGAACTGATTGATTTGAAAAGACCCTGATGCTAGAAAGATTGAAGGCAGGAGAAGAAAGGGAAGACAGAGGGTGAGATGGTTGGATGGCATCACCGACTCTATGGACATGAGTTTGAGTAGGCTCCGGGAGTTGGTGATGGACAGGGAGGCCTGGCATGCTGCAGTTCATGGGGTTGCAAAGATTCGGACATGACTGATTGAACTGAACTGAACTGATTTAAGACATTTACCCATTTTTTAATTGGATTGTTTGTCTTTTTGTTGGTGAGCTCTAAGAGTTCTTTATATACTCCTGATAATAGACGCTTATCAGATATATGAGTTGCAAGTATTTTCTACTATTTTGTAGGATGTTTGAAACAGATTTTAAGATAATTGATTTGACAACTGTGTGTACAGGAAAGATTGGAGGAGAAATGAAAGGCAGAAGGACCAACTAGGAAGCCATTGAATTTCTTCAAGTTGCAATAAACCTGCAAAATAGTAACAGTAGGATAATGCACTCAAAAGATTGTGTACCACAAGTGAAATAAGGAAAAGTCAAAGTGTAATGGATGCGATCAGCCTTATTAGAAGTAGCAAATAACCTGATGTAGTTTCAGGAAAGCATAATTCTATCAATATATCTAAAGCTCTAGCAGCCTAATCACTTAAAGTAAAATGGCTGAAGCCCTAACACAATCAAACTCTAACCCAATCAATTATAATAAAATGGCTGAAGCGAACAGAAACAGAATCAATTATATTAACTTGGCTGGAGCTGAAACCCAATCAGTTGAATTGCACCTTGTCTTCCTAGAAAGGGTAGATAGTCTGCAGAGAATTCCCTCTCTCCAACCAAAATTTTAAAAAGTAGTCACTATTTCTCCTGTGATGTTTAGGGAGGAACATTCCCTGTTTGGCCAAGAGAATATCATATATTTACAAAGGTGAGAGATGCAATTCTATTAGCCATCAAAATTATCCAGCTAATTTGAATCACTTGTTCACTAAACAACTTCTAATTATAACATTTGACTTCCAAAATTGTAAACTGTTTTCATCAGTCAATAGGATTGCCTAGGCTACTGTAAGTTCTATGTCAAACTATATAAATCTATGTAAAGTTTTCATTCCAATCCCAAAGAAAGGCAATGCCAAAGAATATTCAAACTACTGTACAACTGAACTCATTTTACACGCTAGCAAGATAATGCTCAAAATCCTCCAAGCTAGGTTTCAACAGAATGTGAACCAAGAACTTCCAGATGGATTTAGAAAAGGCAGAGGAACCAGTTAAACTGTCAACATCCACTGGATCATAGAAAAAGCAAGCGAATCCCAGAAAAACATCTACTTTGGCTTCATCAACTACACTAAAGCCTTTAACTGTGTGGATCACAACAAACTGTAGAAAATTCTTCAAAAGATGGGAATACCAGACCACCTTACCTGTCTCCTGAGAAACCTGTATGCAGGACAAGAAGCAACAATTAGAACTGGACATGGAACAATGAACTGATTCAAAATCGGGAAAGGAGTACGTCAAGGCTATATACTGTCACCCTGCTTATTTAACTTATATGCAGAATACATCATGCAAAATGCTGGGCTGAATGACTCACAAGCTGGAATGAAGATTGCTGGGAGAAATATCAACAACCTCAGATATGCAGATGATACCACTCTAGTGGCAGAAAGTGAAGAGGAACTAAAGAGCCTCTTAATGAGGGTGAAAGAAGAGAGTGAAAAAGTTGGCTTAAAACTCAACATTCAAATAACTAAGATCATGGCATCTGATCCCATCAGTTCAGTTCAGTTCAGTTCAGTCGCTCAGTCATGTCCAACTCTTTGCAACCCCATGGACTGCAGCACCCCAGGCTTCCCTGTCCATCACCAACTCCCAGAGCCTACTCAAACTCATGTCCATAGAGTCGGTGATGCCATCCAACCCTCTCATTCTGTCATCCCCTTCTCCTCCCACCTTCAATCTTTCCAGCATCAGGGTCTTTTCAAATCAATCAGTTCTTCACATCAGGTGGCCAAAGGATTGGAGTTTCAGCTCTAGCATCAGTTCTTCCAATGAATAATCAGTACTGATTTCCTTTAGGATGGACTGGTTGGATCTCTGCATTCCAAGGGACTCTCAAGAGTCTTCTCCAACACCACAGTTCAAAAGCATCAATTCTTGGACACTCAGCTTTCTTTATAATCCAATTCTCACATCCATACATGACTACTGGAAAAACCATAGCTTTGACTAGACAGACTTTTATTGGCAAAGTAATGTCTCTTCTTTTTAATATGCTATCTAGGTTGGTCATAGCTTTCCTTTTAAGGTGCAAGCGTCTTTTAATTTCATGGCTGCAGTCACCATCTGCAGTGATTTTGGAGCCCCCCAAAATAAAGTCTGTCACTCTTTCCATTGTTTCCCCATCTATTTGCCATGAAGGACCGGATGCCATGATTTTAGTTTTCTGAATGGCAAAGAGATGATGAAAAAGTGGAAACAGTGACAGATTTTATTCTCTTGGGCTCCAAAATCACTGTGGACGGTGACTGAAATTAAAAATCATGAAATTTAAAGATTCCTCTTTAGAAGAAAAGCTATGGAAAACCTAGGCGACGTATTAAAAAGCAGAAACATCACTTTGCTGACAAAGATCCATACAGTCAAAGCTATGATTTTTCCAGTAGTCATGGATGGATATTAGAGTTGGACCATAAAGAAGGCTGAGTGCTAAAGAACTGATGCTTTTGAATTGTGGTGCTAGAGAAGACTCTTGAGAGTCCCTTGGACTGCAGGGAGATCAAAACAGTCAATTCTAAGGAAATCAACCCTGAATATTCATTGGAAGGACTGATACTGAATCTGAGCTCCAATACTTTGGCCCCCTGATGCAAAGAGCCAGCTCTTTGAAAAAGACCCTGATGCTGGGAAAGATTGAAGGCAGGAGGAAAAGGCGACAACAGACGATGAGATGGTTGGATGGCATCATTGACTTAGTGGACATGAGTTTGAGCAATCTCCAGGAGATGGTGAACGATGGGAAAGCCTGGTGTGCTGCAGTTCATGGAGTTGCAAAGAGTCAGATGTGATCCAGCAACTGAACAATGAACAATGTAAATCAACTGTATGGCTTATGTATTATCCTCTATTAAGTTTAGTCAGCATGAATGGGCTCTCCCAACATGAATTAATTGACCAAAATCAACTCCTGGGCAAGGAAGCTGAGGTTTGGATCATCATAAAGAAGTCAACAATGTTTCTATCTCTTGTCACTCTAAGATCACTGTATTTCATGTACTCAGCGATATTGAGAGGGATTTTTTGTTGTGCTTTTACGTTCTTGGAACCAGAGACTCAGAAAACTGATTGGAGTTGCCTTAGACACAGTTCACCTAAACTGACTGAAGCTGAAACCCAATCATTTGAATTGTACTTTGTCTTCATGGGAGGAGACAGTCTGCACAGAACTCGCCTTCTCAACAACAACAAAAAGCTGTAAATATTTCTCCAGTGATGTTTAGGAAAGAAGATTCTCTGTTTGGTACATGAAAAGATGCTCAGCATTGCTAACTATTAGAGAAATGCAAATCAAAACTATCATGAGGTATCACTTCACACCAGTCAGAGTAACCATCATCAGAAAGTCTACAGATAATAAATGTGGGAGAGGGTTTGGAGAAAAGGGAACCCTTCTACATTGTTGGTGGGAATATAAATTGGTATATCTGCTATGGAAGACAGTATGGAGGTTCCTTAAAAAACTACAGTTGAGCTAGTTAGCACATATATTTCTGCAATCTCACTCCTGGGCAAATATCCAAAGAAAACTATAATTCAAAAAGATACTGCACCCCAGTGCTCATCACAGCACTGTTTACAATAGAAAAGCCAAGACATGGGAGCAACCTAAATGTTTATTGACAGATAAATGGATAAAGAAGATGTGGTACATAAATGCAATGGAATATTACTCAACCACAAAAAGAATGAAATAATGCCATTTGCAGCAACACGGATGAGAGATTATCATATTAAGTGAAGTAAATCAGACAGAGAAAGATAGTATCAGTTATGATATCACTTATATGTGGAATCTAAAAAAATGAGACAAATGAACTTATGTACAAAACAGAAATAGACCCACAAAGAAAAAAAACGTATGGTCATCAAAGGGAAAAGGAGGTGGGGGAAAGGATAAATTAAGAGTTTGGAATTAGCATGTACACATTACTATACATATTAATAAAACAGATAACTGACAAAGACCTACTGTATAGCACAGGGAACTATATTCTTAAAAATAAAGAAAAAAATTTAAAAATGAATAAGGGAATTCCCTGGTTGTCCAGTAATTAGCACTTTCACTGCTGTGGCCTGGGTTCAATCCCTGTTAGGGAACTAAGATCTCACAAGTCTCTTGAAGCCAAACACATACACACACACACACACACACACACAGAAAATGAATGTAATTCTATCAGCTGAGCACTTTAACTCCAAGCCCAGGGCTTGCTCTGCCTCTTGCTAAAGCAATCATAGACTGCTTCTACTGCAGCCACTGCAGAATGGGAAACAGTACAAACTGTGGTAATCACAGAGAGCAGTGTTGACAGCTCCAGCTGTTGGCTAGATATGTGGGCACATGCCCTCCACAGGGTGACTGGTGAGGACACGTCACTCAAGTCTTGGGTGCTCAGTGAAGCAGGTCTTAAGGAGACAACAGAAGAAGGTAGCATCTTTCTGACCTAATAACAGTCTGGCTTTGTCTCCGATGTATAGGAAGTGTCTCCCCAGCATACAGCTATGATGAAACGTAAGACCACAAAGATGAAGCTTCCTAGGGTTTCCTAGGGTTATATTGGAGAAGGCAATGGCAACCCACTCCAGTACTCTTGCCTGGAAAATCCCATGGACGGAGGAGCCTGGTAGGCTGCAGTCCATGGGGTCGCTAAGAGTCAGACACGACTGAGCGACTTCACTTTCACTTTTCACTTTCATGCATTGGAGAAGGAAATGGCAACCCACTCCAGCGTTCTTGCCTGGAGAATCCCAGGGACGGGGGAGCCTGGTGGGCTGCCGTCTATGGGGTTGCACAGGGTTAGACACAACTGAAGCGACTTAGCAGCAGTAGCAGCAGCAGGGTTATATAGCTGCTGCTTTCATCCAAGAGAATGGGTGAGGAGTTCTACCTGGATGAACTCTTAAGACTACCACCTTGTGATTCAGCCCTGCCTCTGAATTATTTTATCAGTCTTCTCAGGACTGAATCCCTACAGTTGGCTGCACTTTGCTATGGAACAGAATTGAATTTTGCTATGCACCCAGAGGAATCTAATTTTCTCATCTTTTCAGAGAACTGAGAGGGGATGGACTTACTTAGGAACAGGGGTACTTCTTTCATTTTAATGATGTAGAATGTCAAGCATGTAGGTAGATGCAAGTAAGCTGGAGGATTTCGTATTGGAAAAATAGGGAAGTCTCATCAGATTACATCTATTTTATCAATGAAATATAGGCAAGGTCAAAAGTGGAGGTGGTGTTAGAGATTTTAAAAGAGAGAAAGCTTGAAATAGTTATTAAACAGAGTAGAGTAGGAAAGAGAATTTACAACACACACACACAAAAAGAGGAATTTACCAGGTAAATATAGAATTAGTTGGCAACTAGTTGGAATTTGGAGGCATAAATTTGAATTAGTTGAGTTTTAGGGGCATAAATTTGAAATATACTACTTAATAAGATTCTGGAATTTCCTCCATCAATATATATTTTTAAAAATATGTATTATTTATTTGGCTGTGCTGAGTCTTAGTTGCAGCATAAGGGATCTTCAATCTTCATGGTGACATGCAGTATCTTTAGTTGAGGTATGTGGGATCTAGTTCCCCAACCAGGACCGGAACCCTGGCCCCCTGGCCCCCCCGCCCCTCCCCCCATCCCCACATTGGGAGCACAGAGTCTTAGCCACTGGACCACCCAGTAAGTCCCTCTTCCATCCATATTTAGCTGCCCAGGTATAGATGTAAAGAAGCTGAATCATTGGATTTAACCAAAAATGTTTTGTTTTGCAGGAAAGTTCAATGGAGAGTGAGAGGGGCAAGGAAGTTTACATTGAATGCAAGTTTATAGATCTGGATATGAAGGGAAGTGGACGGATTACTTTAGAAATAAAATTGAGGTACTTCCCTGGTGGTCGAGGGGTTAAGACTCCACATTTCCAATGCAGTCAGTGCAAGTTCGATCTCTGATTGGGGAACTAAGATTCCCCCACATGCCTCATGGCATAGCCAAAAAAAATAATTTATTTTTTAAATAAGTAAAGTTAAAATTAAAAGATAGTACTAATGGTTTATCGGTCCTTGAGGCAGGAGGCTATTAGGATGGGAGGAGGAGTGTTAGGGTCTGAGAAGGAAAGGCAGACGGTAAACAGAAGATGATTCTTTCCTTTTTTTTTTTTTTTTTTGGCTGCTCTGTGCAGCTTGAAGGATCTTAGTTCAAACCGAGGCCCTGAAAGTGAAAGTGCTGAGTCCTAACCACTGGACCACCAGGGAATAAGTACTTTCAATTTCAAAGGATTTTCTCTGCATTGAATTGCTCCAGCTCTATCTCTCTCTCCATTCTCAAAAAGGGAAGCTGATAGTTGGGGGATGATGGGGCCCATGAGCCCTCCACCTTCCTCCTCATGGACATCTCATTCTCTGGCAAGTGATCTCGTTGAGGGGAAAAAAAGAGACTGCAGACACCAGCCTATGGGCATGGTTTTAGCTGCAACCAGAAAGAACACAGACAATAACCAGGGAAAGTGGGAGGCCCTGGTGTGGAAACAGCCTTCATAGGAAGAGCTTTCAACACAAGAGAATTTGGGAAGTGATCCAGAGACAGTGGGGCTTCCCAAGTAGCAAAGTGGTAAAGAACCCACCTGTCAGTGCAGGAGACACAGGAGACTCGGGTTCCATCCCTGGGTCGGGAAGCTCCCCTGGAGGAGGAAATGGCACCCACCTCCAGTGTTCTAGCCTGGAGAATCCCATGGACAGAGGAGCCTGGTGGGCTACAGTCCAAGAGTCAGACATGACTGAGTGACTGAGCACAAAGCAGCAGACACTGAGCAAATTAGACAATGCTCATCCTAGTTCTCCAGGGGATATTCCTGACTCAAGGATCGAACCTGGGTCTCCTGCATTGCACACAGATTATTTAACGTCTGAGAGCTTGCCTGAAATATCAACAGGAAAAATAGGTAGGTTCCAAAGTATCACCAAAAGCTAGGGAATCCAAAACCTACTTTATTAATGCAAGACCACAATTTAATCCCCAGGCAGGAATTTAGCAATTTTTTCCCTTTAATTTAAGCAATGAAGTGAAGTGAAGTGAAGTCGCTTAGTCGTGTCCGACTCTGTGCGACCCCATAGACTGCAGCCTGCCAGGCTCCTCTGTCCATGGGATTTTCCAAGCAATAGTACTGGAGTGGGTTGCCATTTCCTTCTCCAGGGGATCTTCCCAACCCAGGGCTCAAACCCAGGTCTCCCACATTGTAGACAGACGCTTTAGCGTCTGAGCCACCAGGGAATAATTTCCCTCAAATGCCATTTTATTAGATGTCATGCATGCTTACTAAAAAGTTTCATCCTTAAGTATATATGTATGATCGCTTTTTACATATCTTAAGCTATTTAGGGAGAAGGCAATGGCACCCCACTCCAGTACTCTTGCCTGGGAAATCCCATGGATGGAGGAGCCTGGTGGGCTACAGTCCATGGAGTTGCTAAGAGTCGGACACGACTGAGCGACTTCACTTTCACTTTTCACTTTCATGCATTGGAGAAGGCGATGGCAACCCACTCGAGTGTTCTTGCCTGGAGAATCCCAGGGACAGAGGAGCCTGGTGGGCTTCCGTCTATGGGGTCACCCAGAGTTGGACACGACTGACGCGACTTAGCAGTTCTCCATTACCATACACAAGATACGGGGACTCAAAAGGACGACAGGGGAGGGAATCCCAGGCCACCCCCGTCCTGTCAGTTTTGGCCAGAATAGTCACTCCAAGAGACGAAGCAATTTGGGAAACACCCTTAGTGCTCTCAGGGGAGGTCAGCCAAACCTGCCCCAGGGTCCTTGGAGGGAGAGGACTATCCCGAGAACTTTGATAGGCAGCTAGACTCCTGGCAGGGAGGGGGCCCTGGGCTTGGTCACCACGACCTACCCTACTTTCCCAGGAAAGTTCAGGAAACTACCCCTCTACCCAGATCTCCTTTAAAAATACCCTTGGACTCCTAGACTCTGTAACTGATCAAAACTTTATAGACTTTTCCCCCACCACTGTGTATTTACACATCATGTTTCTTCTTCCCAGAATGCTGTCCCCTATTTTTCTCCCTAGAAAATTCATATTCTTCTGTTTCTCAAGACTAGTTGAAAGGTTACCTCCTCTCTGAGGCCTTTCCTCTGAGGCTGCTTTTCCTTTGCTCCCCCTGCCTGAAATGTAACTTTGCCATTCTTACTTCACATCACCGTTTATCTGCTTATATATGTGTCTCCTGAAGGCAAGGCTCATTCCTCAGTTATCTTGGTATCCTTCAAATGTAGCAATCTGTTAAATACTCTAAAAATATTTGTTGAGTGGGTGACAGTATGCTGTACTCAGAAATAGACACCTTGAGATATATGTATAAAAGACAAAACATGGGACTTCCTTGGCAGTCCAGTGGTTAAGACTCTGCCTTCCAGTGCAGGGGGCACAGGTTCAATCCTTGGTGGATTTCACATGCTGTGGAGGATGGTTTAAAAAAAAAAAAAAAAACATAAAATGCAACCCCTCACAAGAAGTTTACCTATTAGTTAACAATAATTTAATTTAATATATTTAATATTTATTTTATAATAATAGATGTACCATATATGTGCTATTTAATAGTGTTTATTATAGCCCAGGCATTGAATCACCAAATTAAACATACATACCCAGTTGTTAACTTCTCACAATAATATGTAAGATAAGTATTGTAATTATCCACAAATTACAGATGGATAAAATTAGGCTCAGAGAGATTAAAGAATTTGCTTGAGATCTCAAAGTGACTGTCAGACCCAAGGTTTGAATGAAGGCATTTCTGACTCTCAAACTTGTCTTCTTAACCATTATACTATGATGCTTGAGACAGGTTTTGTATAATACAGTTTTCAGGCATGCGTGCTAAGTTCCATTAGTCCCTTTGTGACTCTGTGGATTGCAGCTCACCAGGCTCCTCTGTCCATGGGATTCTCCAGGCAGAATACTGGAGTGGGTTGCCAGGCACTCTCTAGGGGATCTTCCTGACCCAGGGATCAAACCCACGTCTCTTATGTCCTCTGCATTGGCAGGTGGGTTCTTTACCACCAGCACCACCTGGGAAGCCCCCTAATATAGTTTATATTATCTCTATTACAGAATGATACAACAATGCACAAAATCATATGGTTCAAATGGAAAACATTTATATGAGATTATTAATTCTCTGGTACATAAAGTAATTGCAAAAGGAGTTAGACAAAAAAATATGGGTAAGGGTGAATAGCCCAAGAAAGTGGCGTGGAGACAGAACTTGAATGAAGCTGGGTCTTGGACAGTGGATCAGAGGAAGGGATCCAACATTAAAGTCTTTCTGTATAAGCACTATATGTACATTTTCTTATATCCCTCACAAGAAGCTCACTTCTCTCCACTTACCAAGGGGAAACCAAGGCTCAAGGAGGTTATATAATTTGCCCAAGTCTGAACTTCTAAATGTGAGCTGAAACTCAAACCCAGATCTCTCTTCCACTCTGTACTGCATCTGGTTGGTAGAAAGGTCCAAGGAGAGCTTTCTGGTGCAAGAGAGCAGGAGGAGCAGAGAGAAGAGGCTGGAATGAACAGGATGCCTGCTTGAAGGAGGAAATGAATAATCAGGCCTCAAGCCTTCCATCCTCTGAGGAGCAGAGGGTGGGACTTCCCAGGAAGCTCCGCCCACTGCAGAGGATTGCAACAGGGTGAGGTGAGGGGGAGGGTTCTGGGGTTCCTGGAAGGTGACTGAAGCACACAAGGCTGGCACTATGCCCATTGTGTGGCTAAAACTGGCCCCGCCCAATAGTGCTGGGGTGGGAAAGCCATGGCTCCAGAGCTGGTTCCTGAAAGTCTACCACCCAGCCCCCCAGACACTGCTGCATTCTAGTCCTGGTTCTCTCCCAGAACCAGACTGCCTCCTGGTTTCAGCTCTGTTCCAGGTATCTCGCCACCAGAGTCTGACTTCCAGATAAGTAGACTCTTCTCAATTCCCAAGCCTCTGAGACACTCTGGTTTCCAGGTTTCTAAGCTTCTGAAGAATACACATGCTAACGCAGGAGACACAAGAGATGTGGGTTCGATTCCCAGGTTGGAAAGATTCCCTGGAGGAGGACATGGCAACTCAGCCCAGTATTTTTGCCTGGAGAATCCCACGGACAGAGGAGCCTGGTGAGCTATTGTCCATAGAGCCACACAGAGTCAGACACAACTGAAGCTACCTAGCCTCGCCTGTCATTCCCCAGCCTCGCTTATTGATCTCCTTTAATCTTCCCCCATACTCCACTGAATAGGTATTATCATCCTTATCTCCATTTTCCCTTGTAAAGAAACAAGGCTCAGGAAGGTTGAGTTGCCCAAAGTCATGTAACCAGTGAATGCAGGGACTCAAGATCTGAACAAAAACAACAACATTCTACTTACTCTACACCACAAAAAGGTGCAGAAGTCAAAGATCAATACCGAAATCAGCTTGATTACATTCTTTGCAGCCAAAGATGGAGAAGCTCTATACAGTCAGCAAAAACAAGACCAGAAGCTGACTATGGCTCAGATCATGAACTCCTTATTGCCAAATTCAGACTTAAATTGAAGAAAGTAGGGAAAACCACTAGACCATTCAGGTATGACCTAAATCAAATCCCTTACAATTATACAATGGAAGTGACAAATAGATTCAAGGGATTAGATATGATAGACAAGAGTGCCTGAAGAACTATGGATGAAGGTTCGTGACATTGTACAAGAGGCAGTGATCAAGACCATCCCCAAGAAAAAAAAGGCAAAATGGTTGTCTGAGGAGGCTTTACAAATAACTGAGAAAAGAAGAGAAGCTAAAAACAAAGGAGAAAAGGAAAGATATACCAGTTTGAATGCAGAGTTCCAAAGAATAGCAAGGAGAGATAAGAAAGCCTTCCTCAGTGATCAATGCAAAGAAATAGAGGAAAATAATAGAATGGGAAAGACTAGAGATCTCTTCAAGAAAATTAGAGATACCAAGGGAACACGTCATGCAAAGATGGGCTCAATAAAGGACAGAAATGGTATGGACCTAACAGAAGCAGAAGATATTAAGAAGAGTTGGCAAGAATACACAGAAGAACTATACAAAGAAGATCTTCATGACCCAGATAACCACGATGGCATGATCACTCACCTAGAGCCAGACATCCTGGAATGTAAAGTCAAGTGGGCCTTAGGAAGCATCACTATGAACAAAGCTAGTGGAGGTGATGGAATTCCACTTGAACTATTTCAAATCCTAAAAGATGATGCTGTGAAAGTGCTGCACTCAATATGCCAGCATATTTGGAAAACTCAGCAGTGGCCACAGGACTGGAAAAGGTCAGTTTTCATTCCAATCCCAAGAAAGGCAATGCCAAAGAATGCTCAAACTACTGCACAATTGCACTCATCTCACACGCTAGCAAACTAATGCTCAAAATTCTCCAAGCCAGGCCTCAACAGTATTTGAACCGTGAACTTCCAGATGTTCAAGCTGGATTTAGAAAAGGCAGAGGAACCAGAGATCAAATTGCCAGTATCTGTCGGATCATTGAAAAACCAAGAGAGTTCCAGAAAAACATCTATTTCTGCTTTTTTGACTATGCCAAAGCCTTTGACTTTTTGGATCACAATAAACTGTGGAAAATTATTAAAGAGATGGAAATACCAGACCACCTGACTTGCCTCCTGAGAAATCTGTATGCGAGTCAAGAAGCAACAGTTAGAACTGGACATGGAACAACAAACTGGTTCCAAATCGGGAAAGGAGTACGTCAAGGCTATATATTGTCACCCTGCTTATTTAACTTCTATGCAGAGTACATCATGTGAAATGCCAGGCTGGATGAAGCACAAGCTGGAATCAAGATTTCTGGGAGAAATATCAATAACCTCAGATATGCAGGTGATACCACCTTAATGGCAGAAAGTGAAGAGGAATTAAAGAGCCTCTTGATGAAGGTGAAAGAAGAGAGTGAAAAAGCTGGCTTACAACTCAACATTAAAAAAACGAAGATCGTGGCATCCTGTTCAATCTTCACAGCAAATAGATGGGGAAACAATGGAAACAGTGACAGACTTTATTTTCTTGGGCTCCAAAATCACTGCAGATGGTGACTGCAGCCATGAAATTAAAAGATGCTTGCTCCTTCAAAGAAAAGCTATGACCAACCTAGACAGCATATTAAAAAACAGACGTTACTTTGCCAACAAAAGTCTGTCTAGTCAAAGCTATGGTTTTTCCAGTAGTCATGTATGGATATGAGAGTTGGACTATAAAGAAAGCTGAGCGCCCAAGAATTGATGCTTTTGAACTGTGGTGCTGGAGGAGACTCTTGAGAGTCCCTTGGAATGCAAAGAGATCCAACCAGTCCATCCTAAAGGAAATCAGTCCTGAATATTCATTGGAAGGACTGATGTTGAAGCTCAAACTCCAATCCTTTGGCCACCTGATGCTAAGAACTGACTCATTTGAAAAGACCCTAATGCTGGAAAGATTGAAGGCGGGAGGAGAAAGGGATGACAGAGGATGAGATGGTTGGATGGCATCACCGACTCGATGGACATGAGTTTGAGTAGGCTCTGGGAATTGGTGATGGACAGGGAAGCCTGGCATGCTGCAGTCTATGGGGTCGCAAAGAGTAGGACACGACTGAGTGACAAGTGAACTGAACACCACACAACATACTCCCCTCTCTAGATTTAGAATTAAGCTCCAGGGGTTATGCTGGACTATTCTGGACTCATCTATCAGCCTTCATGTGTCTTAGGTTAGGTGTAGGGCTCTGCTACCCGGGAATAACCCACAGATGCCAGGACTGGGAACCTCAGTCCTCTCCAACTCTCTGGACCCTTGAGAGCCACAAGCTCTTTAGACCTGATAGTGGGGCTCAGTGTCCTGACTCCTGAGTCAATCCTCTTAGAATTCTTTTATATGGAAAGGAACCTCTTCAGAGACCTTTTTTTTTTTTCATCCTATCCTCACCCAAACTGGAACACAAGGAAAAACCAGTGGATGGCTTAGGACATCTGGTTCCACCATCTGGTCCTCAGTTTATATCTCCCTTTCCTTACTTGAGTAAGAGGGGCCTCACTATTCCCTGGTCCCAGACCCCCTCCAACACCTCCCCCAGCCATCCGGGGTAACCGCCAGGCTCTGCAGCCTAGGATAACGCCCAGCCCTCCCTTGCACCCTGTGGCTGCCTCCCCTTTCCGTCTGTTGAGAGAGGAAGCCAGGGGGTGGCGGGTGCAATCCTGCAGGGCACTGATAAAAGGGCCAGCCCTGCCTCCGCCCCCTGGGGCCACTGCGGTCAGCCCAGCAGGCAAGCAGGCCAGGCAGCCAGCTCCCTCTGGGACCTGTGGCCCTCCCCTGGTTTCACCTCTACCCACCCCACCCTACTCGGGAAGCTGGTTGCATAACCCGGTAGGGTGTTTGGCAACACGGCTGTGGCTTGCCCTGATGCTGATGGTGGTGTGCACACGCACTGGGGTGAGGGTGGGGTGAATTGACCAGAGGTGACAATAAGACAGCCTTTTGTGGGTGCATGAGCAGCATGGATGAAGAACAGTATAACAGTAAAGATATGTGGCCATGTTTTTCTCCACTCTCTGTCTCTGCCACTTTGGCTGAAGCAGGAGGATCTTGGGGCTAGGAAAATCTTAGGTATTCTGCCTTGCCTAGCTGCAGGCACTGTCCAACCCATTCAGGCTCCTAATACCCTGTTAATCTTACATCAAGCAAAGGAGATTTAAGATAGAAGGAGGTTGACTCTAGACAGCAGGAATCTGAAAGGAGGGGACTAAAGGAACCATCCACACCCCTGGAGGGCTGTAAAGAGTGTTCTGGGACTGCCCTTGAGGTACAATAGATAGGAATCCGCCTGCCAATGTAGGGGACATGGGTTTGATCCCCGCTCTAGGAAGATCCCACATGCTGCGAAGCAACCAAGCCCATGTACCACAACTACTGAGCCTGCATTCAGAGCCCAAGAGCCACAACTACTGAAGCTCACATGCACCCAGGACCTGTGCTCTGCAATAAGAGAAGGCACTGTAATGAGAAGACCACACACCGCAGAGAGAGCAGCCCCCACTCTCTGCAACTAGAGGAAGTCCGTGTGCAGCAACAAAGACCCAGTGCAACCAAAAATAATAAATAAATACATTTTAAAAAAAAGAATGTTCTAGAAGCAGAACACAGCCTGCTAACCACAGTAACAGCCTCTTCCTACGGGAGGGGAATAGGGTGAGGTGGGAGAGATATCCTGGCCAGCCGCCTAAATGAAGGCTGTCTGTTGACTTAGCTCAGCCTGTACGACCATGTCTGTCCCCGAAAACAAGTAAACTGCTTCAAACATGTCTTTGACTAGCACATGGGATGAAACACAACCTCCCTAGTCTGACTTTTAAGACTTTTACATCTAGCCCCAGTCAATCTCCCCAAGCTTATTTTTCACTACTTCCTACCCCACACTCCACCCTAGGAAACCCTGAGTACTCTTCTCGGTCTGATGCCTCTGGGCTTTCACACCTCAGCTTGGAATACCCTTCTCCCCTCTTTTCCTGATGAACCCTGAATCATTCTCCACAGCCCAGCTCAATTGTCACCTCCTCTGTGAAGCCTGCTCTGGATTTCCCCAACAGCAGTTCAGCTCCATAGTACCCTTTTTTTTTTTTTTTTTTTATGTTGATAATTTTTGAAGTCTTTATTGAATTTGTTATATTGCTTCTGATGTTTATGTTCTGGTTTTCTGGCCACAAGGCATGTGAGGTCTTACCTCTCCAGCCAGGGATCAAACTCGTACCCCTGAACTGGGAGAAGTCTTAACTACTGGCCCTCCAGGGAAGTCCCTCCATAGCACCTTATATAGACCTTTATTACTGTATCTGACTCTTTGTGGCCCCATGGACTGTATTCCGCCAGGCTCGTCTGTCTATGGGATTTTCCAGGCAAAAATACAGGAGTGGGTTGCCATTTCTTTCTCCAGAGGCTCTTCCTAACCCAAAGACTGAACCCGCATCTCCTGAGTCTTCTTTGTTGGCAGGCAGATTCTTTACTACTAGCGCCGCCTGGAAAACCCCAAATTCCCTGCGTAGGCTGTTAATAAGGACACAGACTGTTCTTATTCATCTTTGTGTAGTTCTGGAGTGGGAAACATAGTAGACCCACAACAAATATTTGTTGAATGAATGAATGATAAGTAGACACTCCATAAATATCCATTCATTCATTGGATAACTTGTGTTATAGTTGTATGTGCGATGCCACAAATAGTGTCCTGAACAGGTAGCTTTCATTCAGCAAATGTTTGTTGACTATCTGATACCATTGACTATCTGACAACCTGATACCATTACTGAGTCAGACACAAGTATGACTATCACTACCTCTCATCCCCTCCAATGGGCCCAAATAAATACATAAACTACCTGAATACTCATGTTTGTGACCCAGATTCATACCCAGGTCATCAAGAGATTCTGAACCTGCATGTAACATGCAATGAAGCCATGAGTCACCTCCTGCCCCACACAGATCATGCATGCAAAATTATGATCTGCTGGGGTAGGGATTCAAATCACTGAACTATAGGTTTGGCATGGGTGTTGATCAAACCGACACACACAGGCTGCAGGTATCACATTGCCTCTTGAGTTGCTTGGTTGTGTTATTGGGTTGGGGGCATCCTGAGAGAGAACTGGGGTGGCTGACATAGTACTGTAATGATGGGAAACATTTGGAAGACTCCCAGAAGCTATTCTTTACCAAGTGGGACAGAAAGTTTTCATTATTTTAATAGTGAACACAAGCCTATCACAGAATGCTGGCTGAATGCCAGTCCTGTCTTAGGGTAGTACCTGACTACCTCCTCAGTCAATAACTGCTTCCAATTTAACTTAAACATCATAAGAAGAAAAAAAAAAAAAAAATAGAAAAAAGTGCAAGCTGCAGCTGTAAGGAGTGAAGCTAGACATAGGAAAGACTTTCCTTAGAGCTGAAAGCTACTAAAAGCTAGGAGGAAGCCAGACTTTTCTCCTAGTCTCTGGAGAAAAGATCTGTTTGGCCTGGAACTTGGGTTGTGGCTTGGAGACAAACGGATGAATGAGTGACTTCCAGGGGTACTTACTGGCCTGCCCCAGAGCTGCTGTGAATGCTGGGGTGGACCTGACACCCTACACACATGTCCTGTTCTGTCCAGAGTATGTGACTGCCCTGTGACTGGGGTGACTGCCTGGAAGAAGGACAGAGGGCATCTAGGGTCCCCTTTAAGGCGGGTGAATAATGTCCCTGCCAGGCGGCTCCCCCCCAACCCCAACTCCCCTCACACACTGACAACGAACCTGGCCCAAGAAAGAGGCCTTTGTCCTAGGACATCTGAGGCTGCAGGGGGAGGGGAGAAGGCTACAGGTGAAAGGACACATCAAAGCGGCTGGGCCCTCCTCCCCTGAAAGCTCCCCTACCCCTTTCCCAGAGCCCAGGCTTTCCTGAAAATAAAAGCAGTGTCCCGGAGGCCTACCTGCCTAACAACTGGGATGCTAGACATCTGGTCCTTTTCTCCAGCTGCTCTCCACCTTGCCAGGACTCAGTTTCCCTGACCTGAAGAGAGTCAAAGGGGCAAAGGGCAGGAGGTTACAACTTGTATGAAGTTTAGAGGTCGCTCTGCCGCTTGCTTAGATCATCAGGTTGGAATTCATCATACGCATGGGAGAAACGCAGAGCTGGCTGGACTCCTGGGCTCACACGGAGGGCTGGGAGCCATGTGTGCCCCACTCTGGCCGGGAGCAAGTTGGGGGCGGGGTGTGGGCAGAAACCACACCGGGCTCAAGTTTCCTCTCTTGGCCAGAAGGGGCAGGAGGAGAGGAGGGCCACGGGGAAAGGGGAGGGTTGGAGGAAGGACGGAGAACTCAGGCCGAGGGCTTCAGAAAAGAGGCTGGTGTGCCGGCCCCGGAGCTCCCCGCACTCCACACTGGGCGCTCAGCGATGGCCGGGGGGCGGGGCACGGCCCTCCGCGGCTCTCAGAGGTAGCAGGGATCCTCACCCAGGAGGTGTCAGCCCAGGCCGGCCTCATCTCTCTCATCGCTCTCCTCACCTCGCTGGGACCCTGCCACAGGTGCTTGCGGGGCGGGCGGGGAGGAGGACTGCAGCGGATCTGGGGACAGCCCGGGGAGGTGGAGGAGGCAAAGGGAGAGAAGAACCAACTCGCAGGGCGATCCTAGGAGGTCGCAGACCTTACCAGACTGCCCCTGGTTGAGGAATTTGACAGGTGTGGGAATTTCTCTGGGAGACCAGGGCAAAATGCTATGGATGGGGACCAGACAGTGGTCCCCAAGGGACGCCTCAGGGGCTGGGGAGTGAACCTGAGTAACCCTTGGGCAGACTGGCTGTCGCTGGACTCTCAGGTATGCAGTACCATCCTTTCCCCTGCTCCATCCCATCACGCTGCCCTGTCCAGCCATCTGGGGAGGTCTAGGGGAAGTTGAGGAATCTGAGACAGTGGACACCTGGATCGCTGAGAAGTGTGGTTGCACCAGGATGGGCTGCTAGAGCTTGGAGGTGCTGAGCTCTCTCCTCCCTGTGCGCCTTCTCTTCTCCGGGCCTGGGGCAGTAGGGATCAGCTGGAATTGGGAGGGAGAGGAAGGCATCCCACCGCTTCTGACTGGAAATCTTGGGAGCTGAGGAGACAGACGGCTGGGGACAGTGGCAGAGAGGTCACCTGTCACAGCTGCTGGAGCTGAGATTCTCTATCATTGGGCTTCCTAGGGACTGAAGTTGGGGTCTAGTGACTGGGTGATGGGACGGCAGAAGCTCATCCCTCTCTCCCTTGTTCCCATGCACCTGTTTGAGTCATGTGTGACCCCACATATCTTACTGTGCTCATATCTCTCTCTCCACACCCTCAACTCCCTCTCCCTCCCCATGGCTCCCTCCACCCGCCCCCTTTCCCCTCCATTCTGTTGCTTTCTCTCAATTCTGTGTGCCTCCCTCTCTTTGGAGGTTCTTTCTCATCTTTCTAAGCTGCAGGCTGCTCACCTATCACTCCACACCCCAGGTTTTACTGATCCCTCCCCATCCTTTCCCTGCTTCTGTTGACACCTGGAGGGGGGAGGGAAGTCTACTAAGCCTCAGAACAGAGTCCCAGAGGCGAGCCCTCTCTCTGGCTCTCCCCCTTGTCAAGGTCTTAGAGACCTGGGGCAGCAGATGGGGCCAAATACCTTCCTCTCCACAGCATCCCTCCCCAGATGGTCCTCAGTCTGTATCCTGAAACATAAAGCTCCATGTCATTCTGTGTGTACTCAGGGATTGTGATAAACTCTCTTTGGGTAAGCCAGAATGGTTTAGGATGAGAGTAAAGAGGGTGGATTATAGTCCCTGGAGATGGTGTCCATCCTACTTGATATGCAGTGTTGGGGAGCAAGATGGTGTGTGACCTCAAAGTGTGGGCTAAACTGGAAAGTGAGGACCATTTGCTGTGAAAGAAAAGGGACGCAGGGGGGCAGGCTGCACTTTCCCAGGACCTCTTCAGTTTCTGTACCCTCTGTGATGTTCTATTTGATCTGATTCCTTCTCCCTGAGCTATACCACTGGCTGCCAGCTCCCTGGCCTGTCTTCAGGAAGGTAGGCTCCTAAGACTCAGAGGGGCCTACAGCTGGTGTATAGACCACCACCCATCTCTGAGTGTCTAGAGACACTCACATTACTCCCTTTTGGCCTGGCACAGACTTGTACCAGAGAGCGGATTGGAGTTGATCCTGAGGTTCTCCTTAACTGCCTCTTTCCTAACTTCCTGTCTCCCCTAGTGACCCTTCTGGATTCTCATTTCCCTGTCCTAGGGTAAGGGGAGGATTAAATTCCTGGTCTTTATGAGAAGGGGCTGATATCGAGTTTCAGAGACCAGGGCAGCCTAGAACCCAGCCTTGCCTGGATCAAGGTTGTGAAACGAGAAGTCTGGAGATTACTTGCCAGACTTTCTGGCTTTGTGTTCTTTCAAGTAAATCCATATGGTTGGACTGGTTAACAGTTTTCAAAGTACAGTGGGCCTCTGGCACAGAAACACCCACCAGGCCACTTGTCAAAGTGCTGATTGCCAGGTACCTGTACCTATGAACTCAATTTTGATGGATCTGGGGCGGCTTTCAGAATTCTGTGTTTTCACAAGCACCCCAGGTGAATGCACCCACAATAAAGTCTGTGATTGCTTGAGCCAGATACAATCTACTGTAAGGAGGTTCTCCAGGTCCGTCTCCATTTAATGGCAGAGAATGAATAGGAAGCAATTTCCCCCAGATCATGCATGTGGAATGCCAGAGAACCTGGTCTCCTGCCTCCTAGGGCAGGATCTTTGTATTGCACCTAAGAGTCAGATCCGGGAAATTATACGGAGGGACAAAACGGGATGTGTGTGTGTGTGAGAAGGACTATGAGGCAAGAGTCATTGTCCCTGCCCCCTAAACCCCTTCTCCATTCACTTTGCCTTTGGGCAATTTCCGCCAGAACCTGGGTGGAGAAGGTGGGGTTCCGGTGTTGAAATGGCATCCTGGACAGACATAAACACCCCGCCCTCTGCCCACTGGCCAAGGGCCTGTGCCAACTCCCAGCTCTAGGGATGGCCATGTAACAAGGTGGGGCCAGGCAGGGACTTGGGGTGATCCTCCTTCGAAAGGACAATTTGCAGCTCTCATGAATTTTGTGGTGAGTCAGAGTGGATTCCATATTAAATACCTGTGATGGGCCATCCTTGTGGTGATCTAAGGTCATCCAACCCTATACTCTGTCCTTCTGTAAGTCTCCCCCACTCACCCAGTCTGCCTGCCTTTACTTCTACAGCAAACATAGGGTACAGTGCGTGGCCCTAAGAGATCAGGGGGCCCCTGCCAAATCTACTTGGAGTGTCTTACCAAAGGCAGGGAGAACAGATGAGGGTGAGATGGATGTCAGGGAATAGGGAGGTGGAGTGAGGAGAAAGGGTGACAGAAAGGAGAAGATGAAGGCAGGGCTGAGGGATTGCTGAGAATGTTGAACTGTCCAAGCAGAGAGGGAGGGACCTCCAAATTCAACTTGCCTCACTCCCTGGTTTTACAAATGAGGAAACAGAGGCTCAGAGAAAGGCGACGGCTTGCCCGACATCTTGCTGCTGCGCAGCTCTGCAACTCCAGCCCAGATCCAAAGCAAAGGGGCTGGAGGGGAGTGAGTATTCAAGTCTCTAAAGAAATATTCCCTAGAAGAGAAAAGAGGCCGAGATTCCACAGAAGGAGCTGACTGATGCTGACTGCCAGTAGAGTCTCGGCGTAGCAAGATGTGGGAGCAGGACTGGGAAGGCGCCTGGAAGGTGGGATGGCAGGAGAGTCAGCAACTCTAAGCACCAGACCTGACTCTGCTATTTAGCAGCTTGAGTCTCAGCTTCAGAATGGACCTTATAGGATCTTTGTGAAAATCAATCTCATAAATGAGTGCCTATAGACCCCCAGGCTCAGTTCTCAACAAATGCCAAGTAAGTCTTTGCTGTGGTTATTGTATGACCTGCTTTGTGGGGTAGGGTATAGCCAAGAGGACCCTGCAGGACACAGGGCAGAGGTCCAGTGTCTCCAGAGACCATTCCTCCTCTGCTGCCTGCCGCTGATAAACCTCTTATCTGGCCCAGGCAGGGGAGCCCAGGACCAGGATAGGAGGCGAGGGCAGGGCTGCTATCAGCCAGCAGGCCCGGGGCCTATCTTAGAGAAAGGGAGGGGCTGTCTGCTTGGCTCTTCCCACAACACGCTCCTTGGGGATCCCCAAGCACTCACTCTCAACTTGGAAGGAAAAGACTGAGATCCTAAAACTGAGGGCAGAGGAGGAGAGCAGGAGTGATCCCTGAGGCTGCTGCAGGAGACAGGAAAAACAAAACCACGACCCCTAGATGAGGTGGCTTCTGTCCTGGCCTGTGATACAGTCCTGAGGAGTTCAGCAGCAGGGGAAAGAGAAGCCATCTTATCTGAAAAGTAGAGCTCCCAGAGGAACTGCCTACAGCCATAGCAGGTGAGGTAGAGATAACACAGCAAAGAGGCTTTCTAGCTTAAGGAGTTGTTGATGAGTGCAGCATGAATGAGGGGATGAGGCGTCTCCCTCCCTCAGGTGAAGCTGGAGGGAGCCGCTCTGTGCATGCGTGCGTGTTCAGTTGCTCAGTCGTGTCAGACTCTTGGTGACCCCACGGACTGTAGCCCACCAGGCTCCTCTGTCCATGGGATTTTCCAGGCAAGAATACTGGAGTGGGTTGCCATTTACTCCTCCAGGGGATCTTCCCCACCCAGGGATCAAACCCAAGTCTCCTGCATTGGCAGGTGGATTCCTTACCACTGCGCCACCTAGGAAGCCCAGCTGCTCAATGAAGAAGGATAAAACTGCTGACCCGTGGCAGTAGAGGCCCTAACCCTTGTTTCTCCTTTGATACAGGTTGCTGGGACCATCTGGGCTCTCGGGACCTTGGACCAGGCCCTGGCCCAGTAGGATGTCCCCGTGTCCTCCACAGCAGAGCAGGAACAGGGTAACACAGCTACCCATTCCAGAGCCAGGTGAGATGGAACTGACTTGGCAGGAGATCATGTCCATCACTGAGCTTCAGGTAAGCCAGGTAGGGGGGAACAAGGTGGTGGGGGGAGGGAAAAGCAGCGAAACAGGGAGTCTGGCTGGGATTGAGGCCCTGGGTGTGCGTGGCAGGGGGTGGCGCTGGAGCAAGCAGAGCCCAGGGTCTCAAGATGGAGATTTTCTGGACACTAAAAAGAAGGGCTGGAGTCGGAAGAGATCTGGAGGGAAGGCCAGAGTGTTGAGGGGGAGGGGTGCGGATGAGCAGGAGATAGCAGTGGTGGGAAGGAAGGATCTGATTGGGGGTGCAAGCTCTCTGGGCAGCCACTCTGCTCATGTCTCTCTACCTCACCTCCTGCCCCGCCTTCCCTTCTTCCCTTCTTCACCTTCCTCTGTTCTGCCCTCTTCCAATCCTGCCTGTCTTCATCCCTCATTTCCTTCCCCTGTCCTCAGCAGCTGGGCCCCTTTCCCTCAGGTAGCAGAGCTGTAGTTCAGGGACCTCAGGAAGGTGGGGGGGGGAGGGGTCAGGCTATGCCGGGGTCCTTTCCTCCTGCTACTTGGACAAAGGGGTGTCTGTTGGTCTAACAATGATGCCTTTGTCCCCAGCTGGGCTGGAGCAGGATGGCTCCCTGATGTGGGTTGGGGGCCCTGTTCTCCTTGGCATGTTCTCTCCTCCTCTCTGCACCTGGGCAGGGACAGAGGGACTGGAGGGGAAAGGGCAGAGCTCACGGTGGCTCCCCGAAGTAACTCTCTGCCCCAGACCTGGCACTGTGCCCACGCCAGCCTGGGCCCTCAGGATCTGCCCTAAGCTCTCTTCCCACACAGCAGCTCCCTCTGCTGGGCACCCGGGGCATGGCCAAGGTCTGAACTTGACCCTTTGACCCTAGATAATGGCAGCAGGAAAAGGGTTCCAAGGGTCATCGTGGAGTGACTCCTTGTCTTCCTGAAGGAAATAAAGGGACAAGAGACATCTCAAGCCAGTAAGAACTTCTCCTGAAGAGGAGGGGATTCCACAACTGTTGCGGCGTTAGGTAGTCCTTTCTGAAGTCTTACTTCAGCGAGTGCCCTTCCTGTTTAAGCCACTTTCTTCATGAACTTGCTCTGTCACAACTTTGCCAGAAGCTTTTAATGATTATTAGCAACTTTCTGTTCCCTTGTGATTATCTCACTGGTTCTTTCAGTGGGACTCAGATTGGTTCTGAGAGAGAGATGGTTTCTTCTCTTCCTCAGCCCGTCTACAAACCTCTTCGTGTCTTTTCTTGCAGGGTCTGAATGCTCCAAGTGAGCCATCGTTCGAGCCCCCAGCCCCTGTCCCATATCCAGGGCCCCCGCCACCTCCAAGTTACTGCCCCTGCTCTATCCACTCGGATCCTGGCTTTCCCCTTCCTACACCACCTTATGAGCTCCCGGCACCCACGTCTCATGTCCCAGACCCTCCGTACTCCTATGGCAGCAACATGACTGTACCAGTCTCCAAGCCACTGACCCTCTCGGGCCTGCTCAGTGACCCCCTCCCAGACCCCTTGGCCCTCCTGGACATTGGGTTGTCAGCGGGGCCATCCAAGCCCCAAGAAGACCCAGAATCTGACTCAGGATTATCCCTCAACTATAGTGACGCTGAATCGCTTGAGTTGGAGGGGACAGAAGCTGGCCGGCGTCGCAGCGAGTATGTAGAGATGTACCCAGTGGAGTACCCCTACTCACTAATGCCCAACTCCTTGACCCACCCCAACTATGCCTTGCCACCTGCCGAGACCCCCTTAGCCTTAGAACCCTCCTCGGGCCCTGTGCGGGCCAAGCCCACTGCACGCGGGGAGGCGGGGAGTCGGGATGAGCGGCGGGCCCTGGCCATGAAGATCCCCTTCCCTACGGACAAGATTGTCAACCTGCCAGTAGACGACTTCAACGAGCTGCTGGCGCGGTACCCGCTGACAGAGAGCCAGCTGGCCCTGGTCCGGGACATCCGAAGGCGGGGCAAGAACAAGGTGGCCGCCCAGAACTGTCGCAAGAGAAAGCTGGAGACCATCGTGCAGCTGGAGCGGGAACTGGAGCGGCTGGGCAGCGAGCGGGAGCGGCTTCTCCGGGCCCGAGGCGAGGCCGACCGGACCCTGGAGGTCATGCGCCAACAGCTGACGGACCTGTACCGTGACATTTTCCAGCACTTGCGGGATGAAGCAGGCAACAGCTACTCCCCTGAAGAGTATGCGCTACACCAGGCTGCTGATGGGGCCATCTTCCTGGTGCCCCGGGGGACCAAGATGGAGGCCACAGACTGACCTGGCTGGAGGGGGTGGGACTGGTGATGGGGGGTTTCCTTCATTCTCTTCTGATAAAGGTCCTCCCCATCCATGAGGCCCAGGGGGAGCTGAGTTCTGTAGACCAGGAGGGGACCACAGTGGGAAACCTGGCATTTGGAAGGTCCGAGGTGTGTTCAGTGAGGCTTGCCTGGAGGCAAGGATGTGAGGGGAGGGCTGGAATCTCTCTTCAGTGGTTCAGTTTTCTAGGTCTCCAGTCTGGATTGAGCTTTGGTATATAAAGCACTCTATAGAAAATAGCCTTGTGCTGTGTCTTCTCTCTCCAGGGAGGGTGATGAACTGCGGAGCTCCTCAGAGCTCACTGCCTGGGGGTGGTGGGGAGGGTGTTGTGCTGAGCTTGCTTCTCTCTCTCCCGACTGTAGGAAGACAGGACACGCAACAGTTGGGCCTGAGCAGTGTCATCTACCACTTTCAACCCCCTTCTGAGAGCCAGAGGCCATGATTTGAGAAACCCCATCTTCTTGGGTGACCCCCTATTTATAAAGCTAGGATTGCTGCTGGAGCTGGCTAGACCCTCTGTAACAGGTTCCTGAGTGTTAGGACTGAAAAGCGTGGAATGCCCACGGGACAGGCCTTTCTTGGTTGAAACAAGAGAATTGGATTGGAACCCAACTTTCAACCTAATATTGGGAAAGACAGTATCTTAAGTTGGCAACAGAGGATGAGGTGGTTAGATGGCATCACTGGCTCAAATTCCAGGGGTGGACAGGGAAGCCTGGGGTGCTGCAGTTCACAGGGTCTGAGTTGAACACCACCGAGTGAACAAGTTTTAGAGGATTTCACACCCAGGACTGGGTAAAATTTGCTCCACAGCAACACACCATGTGCACTGTGGTTAAATCATCCATCTCCCTGGTTAGATGTTACCCAATTCTTGTTTTCATGTGCTGCACTTCCCCCACCCCCTACTTCCCCTTCTAGATCCTTGAAGATCTAGGGCCTTTTGCTAGTAAGTTTTTTAGTACACAATGAAGTTTCAAACTCCCTCCACACCACCCCTTTGTCCTGTTGCTTGGATTTGGGGCAGTTCCCAATCTTCCTGATCACTAGATTACATAAATTACCTCTTTGGAGTATTTTGCTTCTATTTAATACATCTATTCCATTTCACTAGAGAAACCTTACTTCCAAGTTCTTGATACTCAGTTTTAAGACAAAAAATCAGCAGTGATTGAAATAATAATGCCTACAGATTCAAGAAAAGTTGGTTTCCAGGGAATGAAAACTTCCTAATGGATCTGAAGAAGTCCAACTTGTCAACTTTCTTAAAAACTTAGAAAATGTGGGGTCAGGTAGTTTGAGATAGCAGAATGAAGATTTTTTTCATCCAATTCAAACCCACAAAAATGGTAATTCAAGCTAATTTAGACATTTATTCAACAAACTATTTAATAGGCACCTAATAAGCTCAAGGTATTGTTCTAGGCACTGGAGATACAGTCAACAGGAGACACCTCTTGTGGAGGTACACTGTGGTGGGAAAGATTCTGACACATGTATTCATCAGTACTTCAGGTGAAAGATGGAAGGGTGGGTCACAAGAATTGGTTACTTCATGTAAAAGAATGGGAAATTTCCTTACTCATAATTCTGGTTAATAATGGACCCGATGGATTCACAAGCTTTCTTTTACCAAGGATGGAAACAGGATAGAGAAAAATACAAGCACTTGCTGAAAGAGTTAAACTACTGCTTTCAAACACATTTTTAGGCTTATTACCTTTGCAAAGGTGAAGTACCTCCTTTAGTCTTGTGGCTTTTTTTGAAGCTGGAAATAACTGACCGGTAAAAACTTGTTCATTCCTAGAGGAGGTCCACTATGCTCAAGAACACTAACAAAGAATGAGGGTACAATTCTGGTGTACCAGACACCTGGCTATCATTAACTCCTCTATTTCCCATTCTCAAGCTTCATCTGGTAAAGAACAACCAGCAGCATCAAGTTACTTACCATAAATATCATGAAGGGAGACAAAGAAAACAAGGCACAAAACCAAGTTAAATGCATTTTATTTTTTTTAAGTTCATTCACAAAATTGAATGATTGATTCAAGCTGCACAGCAGGTAGTAAATAACTGCATGGCAGTGACAAGCACCAAGAGGCTCGGATAAAGGTCCTCATAAGGATGTTTCTGCAAAAAGGAAAAAGAGAAGTACATTAAGCAGATGAAAGAGTCTACAATCATCCATTCTCTTCACTGAGAATCCAATTGTTTTAATAGTGTTTGCTGGCTAGTCTATTAGGCACATAACAGATGAAGCTATGAGACCTTTCTAGTCTATGAGGGACAGCTTGTCATTTTTCTTTGGGAATATTAAGCATTGCTACTTTATAAAAGCTTACCTTTTTATCCATGAGCTTGGACTGAAGGTTCTGGATTTTTTAAAGAGTTGGTATGCCTGTGGTAGCAGAGTCCTCCCTAGAAAAGTAAACAGCCTTTAGAACTAGCTTTTTTTCAGACAAGTTCCATCTCAGGCTAACCCCCCACCTCCCACTAACGGCCCACCCAACCTCCCACAAGCATTTGGGGGAAGATTCTAATATTACTTTGAGCCATTGTTTTATGAAAATAGGTCAAAGGAAGGTAAGAAATATAGAAATTAAAGGGTAAATATATATATCACAGTAGAGGTAATTTTTAAAAAGTGCTCACTTCCTTCATTTGGGAGCCACCAAGAGTAGGGTGTCAATTTAAAGCAACTCAGTTCCAGAAAAACCAAGTTCAGCTTAACTGGACTAGTTTTGGCTCAATATATTAAGGAAAATGAGAAGGCTGGATTTTAGAGAGCTATATGGATGTAAGTAAAATCTGTTCTTACCTATCAGCATAGCAATAAAACCTTTTCTCCTGGTTCTGACTGCTAGTCCTAAGAGTCAGGTGTGCCTTACTCTTGTCTGCCTCCTTCCTTGCGATGGTCACTGAAACTTCACTCTCCTAGCTTTCATGGAGTGCCGTGGCCTGCCCCTGGCTTATCTGTACTCCACATACCACAAGTGTCTACTCTCAGCTGTAGAGTGTCTGGGCTCGGAGCCATTCGCGCTATACTTGCTAGCAGTTCCTAGTAGCTGAACATCTCTCCTGGATCTTTAAAGGCATTGTCACGAATCCTGAGGTATCTGCAAACTCCCTCAATAGTTAAGGTTCCACCTGCCATTGCAAACTCAGCCAATATCAAGCCCATGGAACTATTACCCATGCTTTCCCACCCACCTCCACCTCCCACCCAATCCCACCCCAACCCTCCCCAAACTTCCAGGTAACACACCCATGGGATGGAGTACACAATCCTAGTGGTAAACAAATATCTATACTACTAGGTACAATGGCACTGAAATTGAGGGCTCAAAGGAAGCTAGGTACAAATAACAATGATTGGATAATAACGTTATAAAGGTTTTAAAAGTCATTTTCTATACAAGCAACATTTTAGGATGGTTGTGTGATCTTGTGCTGTATTTAAAGGAAAACTGCAGTTAGCACATATTTAAGTAGACAGTACAGTTTCTCACATGAAATTTTAATCTCCATATAGTTAAGTGGTCAATCCATAAACCTCTAAAGACCCACCCCAACCAGGACAGAAACTGCAGTTTTCCTTTAATGTAAGCCTGTTTTTGTGTTGAATAAAATTCTTAATGGCACTAGTCAGTTTTAAAAAAGGTCTTCCCCCAAACTTCTAATTTGTGGATTTATGAGGTGGCATTAGCCAGCAGCTGGTTTCTATTCTCTGGCAGAGTTTTGAACTCGAATTGATAGAAGCATTCAACATCAGGGGTAGAGGGTAGGGAAGGTCCAAAACTCTGCCAGTCCCGAATCCATACAGTTGTCATTCCATTCAAGAGGGTATTAAATCTTTTATTGATTACACATGATAATGGATGATACACAAGCTTCATTCCCATCTATAACTTTATCTGGTACCATAATTCAATTTAGATATATTGCATAGGGTGTGCCAACAATCATTAATAACCAAAAATAAAAAATAAAAAAAAACTCCATGACTTTGCATGGGTGACCCTTTTAATGGTGAACTCCAGGTCACAACACAGTAACTGTCAGTTCAACTACACCAAGGTTCTGAAGACAATAGCTTCTCCACCAAGCAGGTTGTAAATAAATTTCAAATGAACCTGGCATCACCCTGAAGGAATTCTAACTTCACACTGTTGGGGTAGTTTACCAAAATGGCTTCAGAGTAGACTAACTTTACACAGCACATTAAAAAAAAAAAAAAAGACATTTATTCAGCGTCATGATCAGACTATTACATTTAGCAATCAACAGCATGGGTGCAAAAAAAAAAATCTACATTAAAACCCTTTGTTGGAATGCTTTACACTTTCCACAGAACAGAAACTAAAATAACCTGTTATACAATTAGTCACAAGTACAGTCCTCGAGTTTTTTGCCCATACACATGAGTATTGTCTAAAACATGTCTTCTTTGTAGCAGCTAGGCCCTGCCACCACTGTGCTTGGCTGAGTTCACAAATCTGTTGTAACCTGTAGCTTCCCTGTCACTTCTCTGGCTCTCCTCTCCTGCTAAGCTTTGTTTCCTGTTGAACAATATGGAATAAAGTTGTTAATCTAAACATATTAAGACTCAAGGCTACAATCCAATAGCAAGTTGTTTCCCACAAATTTTGCTGATCTGAATATTAACTTAATATCCACAATTTTACTGTAATTATAATGTTAACTATGTTGCACTGCTCAGCTATATTAGGGTTACTGGGTTCATTATAAATTACAATTAAGAGAGAACAACAAAAAAAGGTGTTCACTTACCTGGCAGTAATTAAAACCTTCTGCCACTGCCATAGCTACTGCTGCTGCTGGAGCCACCATAGCCACCTAAGAACGAAATTGATTCTCTTCAACTTTAGAGGTACGAACAGTAACGATGTTTTTTTATAGTTGGGGCTTAACCTATTTATATTGCATAAGTTGACAATCACAGGTTGCGGCTCACGTGATTTTCCCAACTCAAACTATTTTAACTCAGTCATTTTCCTCAACGTTTTAAATTGTCAGCGTTTTGGTTTCTACATTTCCTAAACAGTATTAGTTTAGCCCTCCAATACCACATATATACCATACCTTGGTTTCGTGGTTTGGCAAAGTATTGGCCTCCACCACCATAGGGGCCAGAACTTCTTCCTCCAAAGTTTCCTCCTTTCATGGGTCCAAAATTTGAAGACTGATTGTTGTAATTGCCAAAATCATTGTAGCTTCCGCCACCTCCAAAATTGCTTCCTAAGAATGGAAAAGAGGACCTTTATATGTTATTCAGGGAAAATGAGAAATCCTAGTGTTCAGAGTAAAAAAGTTGCTTGATCTGCCTTGCTCCCAAACTTCTGTGGCTCCAATTTCAATTATCTTTGTATTTCATGTGCAAGGCATTCAGTTGAATAATCCAGTAACTAAAACTTCACCCAACTCACCATGGCATAACAAAAGGTATACATTCTCTTGCCTTTTAAAGCTTTTACCCAGCCAGGGGCACAGCAAACACATGCTGGATACATCAACTAAGCGCCTAAGACCCCAAGAGTTAACACTAAATCCTGCTAGAAGCTAATCTAATTCCAATTGAAGACACCACTATCCACTTAACCATCTATCTATTTGGGAGTGAGGCGGCCCCAGCTTAAAGCTAGGAGGAGGTAGCATTGCAAGCCCATTAACAAAAAGTACCATGCAGCACAACACACAATGCTTTAAGACCATCAAATCCTCCTAAGGATAAACTCTAAAAGGCTAATCTAGCTATTGCACCAAGTACTTGGATCACTGGATACCTACCACTACCACCGCCAAAGCCGCCTCCGCCTCCACCGTTGTTATAGCTGTCATAGCTGCCACTCCCGCCATAGCCACTGCCCTGGTTTCCATAACCCTGTCCACCACTTCCATAGCCTCTGCTTCCTCCAGAGTAACCAGGGCCGCCTCCTCCATAACCACCTACAAGAATACAAGTCTTCTCAATAAGACAAAAGTATTCAGCAGTCAAATTCTGTGCAAGCATGGCTAAAAGCCTGCTCACAACATGCTATTAGATCATAGTTGAGCTTATCATGCACTAGGGTTTTAGTCTCTACTAACCTATTCTAAAGGTTGCCAAAAATTTTTACCTGTGGTTCTTTAACAAAACTTACCGTCATTACCAAATCCATTATATCCATCCCCACTGCCACCATATCCGCCACCACCACGGCTGCCACCAAAGCCACCTAGAAGAAAGTGAAATTTAAAAACCAGGTCTAAAGTACGTGGATTGCATACAAGTTACCTTATATTAAGGATAAATTTAAGGAAGCATTCAGTTAGAACTATTCCCATATGTAACAGTTACTGGTTAGAGAGAAGCCAGGACTATATTTGGATTAAAATGTAACTTTCAACAAGTGATCAGGGGGTCAGTACTATTTTACCATTAACTATCAGTAAATTATAGCCAAACATACCTCGACCACTGAAGTTTCCTCCACGACCAAAGTTGTCATTCCCACCAAAACCACCTCCACGACCGCCACCAAAGTTTCCAGAACCACTTCGACCTGAAGAATCAAGATGAAGTGTTAGGCTGTACAGAGTATAATTATTCAAAATTATGTTTACAGTTTAGTTAAGTAGCAAACTCACCTCTCTGGCTGGATGAAGCACTAGCCATCTCTTGCTTAGACAGGGCTTTTCTCACTTCACAGTTGTGGCCATTCACAGTGTGGTATTTCTGAACTAAACGATTTTGAAAATAAACAGATCATCTCAGAATTCAGTATACAGCATAGATTTCAGAACCCTTAACAAATGCCAGCCACCTGATACTTACTGACAATCTTGTCTACGGAGTCATGGTCATCAAAGGTTACAAAAGCAAAGCCTCTCTTTTTGCCACTGCCTCGGTCAGTCATGATTTCAATTACTTCAATTTTCCCATACTGTTCAAAATAATCTCTCAGGTGATGTTCTTCAGTGTCTTCTTTAATGCCACCAACAAAAATCTTTTTCACAGTTAAGTGGGCACCAGGTCTTTGAGAATCCTGATGTAAGAAAAATTAACGTTGTATTATTGAAACCTATTTAAGTGAGGAATATTAAATCTATTATACCCCCACATGTAAAGTCCCCCTAGTGGAAATCCTCCAAATGACTAATGCGAGGAAAAAGGTACTTACTTCTCTTGAGACGGCCCTCTTTGGTTCCACAACTCTTCCGTCCACCTTGTGTGGCCTCGCATTCATGGCCGCATCCACCTCCTCCACCGTGGCGTATGTGACAAACCCGAAGCCTCTGGAGCGCTTGGTGTTTGGATCCCTCATTACCTTAAAATGTTTAATAAGTGTTAAGACCCCCGAAATGGTTGATTTTCTACCTAAGGTTAACAAGAAACTTTATTACCAACCTTTTATCTCAAGTGCTTCCACTTCCCACTAACCATCTGCAGTAAATTAGTTGGGTGCTTTTTTACTCAGTTAAAGGCACTCCATACTTACAGCTACCATCCTATTCGCATTCAAACAGTAACTGCAGCAACTTAAGCCAAGGAAACCAACTAGTTCTACAGCCCTCTGTCTCTTCGAGTCTTACCACACAGTCTGTGAGCGTTCCCCATTGCTCAAAATGGCTCCTCAGACTCTCATCGGTTGTTTCAAAGCTCAATCCTCCGATGAAGAGCTTCCGCAGCTGTTCGGGCTCTTTGGGAGACTAGGAGTGGAGGAGGGCAAGAAATAAGTAGGGCTATAACGCAAATCATCTTTCAGTTGCAAAAAACAAGATAGCAACGTACGAAGCACTTATTGTTCCTTTGGGGCGCAACAAACCACGTGCTTCTCCCCTCTGGGGGGGGGGGCAGTATGTTGGGGGCTGGGTGGGCTCGGAGGCCCCGAGCGCATGCGTCCCTTACTCTCCCTCCGACGCACGCGCAACAAAAGGACGAGGAAAGAGAACTACATGGCCCACATTCGTCTGTAGCTACTCTTTTAAAAAGCAACTCAGTGGGACAAGGTAAAAAACAGACTAAATGTGCCTAAGTGTTTTGCAAGGGGCACCGAGCAGGAGTGATTGCTAAGGGTCGCAAGACAGCAGCCTCATGGCGACGAGGACAAAATGGCGACCTCAACTCAGGAGGGGGAGGCCCGGGCAGCGATCGAAGAACCGTCGACAGGACTGGGGCAAACAGCCAAACAAACTGCACCCTGCTAAACTCAGGAAAGGAAGAGTAAAGGCTATTCAGCTGGAGAGAGCGTCTTACCCACCTCTGATTTAGACATGACGGCAGTGGAGGCGGGGAAGACTTCAAAGATGCTCTCTCGGCGGCGTCCACGGGCAGAAAGGAGTAACCTCAAGAACGTATCTGCCAGCCTACCTTCGGCCTCCCATTTTTATCCCGCCTCCGCGCTTTCGGCATTGGTAGACTCCGCCCCCGAATAGCTCTGATTGGATATTTGAAACAGCTTTCCCCTACCATTGGTCTCTGGTGCTGCATTGCTGTGTTACGTCATCCATTTGGGCGTCCTACGCAGTCTCCACCCCTCGGGGTCTATTGGCTCTCAAGTAATATTATTCTTAACTAGAGTGATTGGCTAGTAATTCAATCATTCATGTTTGAATGTACTTAAGTTATTTAAAGAAACTTTTTAATCCTCTACGGCCTTAATTTTATATTCAGTTTACCTGGCAAACCATGATTAATACTATGCCTCAGAAAAGCAGTTAGCAAGTTACAATATTTTCTTTTTTTGACAACGACTGCCTGCTGAGCGCATGTGTAGGAAAATGGCGAGTTTACGCAGGCGCGTAAGAAGTTCCGTTTGGCGCTAGGAACACGTGAAATGGCGGGCAGAAGACGGCGGCCAACCTAAGGCGCCTGCGTAGTGGCGGGAGTTGGGCCCCTTTTGCGCAGGCGTAATGGGCGGGGAAAGGGTCCGGTCTCAGGATTGGTCGCGCAGGCGCAGGGAAGGATCCGTTTTGGCGGGCGGTTGGCGTTGCGCAGAAGGCGGCAGCGGCGGTGGCTTGTGGTCTCGCCACAGAAGAACAGGGGAGACGTTAGCGTGAGTGATCGGTCTCGATCCCGGGTAAGTGGCGGACAGTCTTGCCTACGCGTACGAGGTCTTGAACCGACTCCAATCGGTCCCGTTATTGTGTGTAATGAATGGACCGCGGGGTGGGGGATCGTGAAGGGGGAGCGGTGGGTCCACCCAACCAATGGAAGAACAGGGGCGGGATGTTTTATCCCCGTAGGTTCTGTGGAGCTTTGCAGCCGAAGAGTTTGACTGGCGAGTGTATAGGCCAATTGGGTCTGCCTTTAGCTGCCGACTGACCGGTCCTTGGGCCATCGGTATGTAGGAGGAGGGCTTGCTCCTCCTGAGCAGCGGCTCACTGAGCCAATGAGCACGAAGCGCGCGGTAGGTTGGGCTCCTCCGAGAGGCAGCGGTTTGACTCCAATGGGGGATGCGAGAGTCGAGCGCTTAAATGGATAGACCAAATCTGGAGCCAGTAGGCACACAGCCTATTGAAAGCGCTCGGGCTGACTGCCCAATCAGCGCTCCAGCAGAGGGAGGTCTTAGATTTGGGGATGCGAGGATGAGGAGTCACTGCCTGCGATGGCGCGTGGGGGTGGGTATTTTATCCGCAATGATTTGAACGAAGCCTTTGAGCTTCCAGGCCACACACTTATCTGGTAGGGAAGCTGTAAGTTTGGTCCTGAATGCTTGAATTTTGGCCCCACATCGCTACATCCCACAATCTCACATTTTTAGGTTGGGGGTGGGGTGGGGACAAGAAATGTTTTTTGACTTTGAGAACTTCTTTACGAAGACTGACTTGAAATATTAGAAAGTGTAGGATAAATCTTTGTACTGTTGCGGAGAGGTACCCAGGAAAAGTCAGCATAATAGTAATAATGCATATTTCCACGGACAAAGATTTGTAAATCCATAGAAAAAGTTTTGGCAAGCTAACATAACAAAGGGTGTTAACCTCCCGGGTTACAGTGGGATGGAGACAGGTTGGATCTCCAGTGTTTAAATCTTTGCAGGGGTAATAATTTGTGATTAAAGTTAAATTTTAAAGCCAATTGTTTTTGTGTTTTTTAGTTACAAGCAAGTACTTCTCACCACCTCCTTACACCTCAAAAAAAGTGCTGTTTTTCTGTTAAGAACTAAGGTGACCCTCGATTTTAAAATGCAAATTTGAAAAGGTGACTCAGTACTTGCTAGGCATCCTGCTAAATGTTTTACAAGCATTGCCCGTGTCCCCAAAGTCTTAAGTTCTCTGAGGATCTTTTCTCTGCATCTGTATCTCTCTCTTTAAGCCATTACAGATCTCCTAAGCCTTTTCTGCTGTTCCTTTAAGGATATCTGGATTTAGATAAAAAAAACAAGTTACTTAAGGAGGCTAATACTTAGGATGTTGGAGATAGGACTCATTCATCACCTGGGTGGGTTTTTTTTTGATTTTATTTCCTTCAAAGTATTTTATAAGTAGTCCATATCATGTTGGAAATGGCCATTCTACTCTCCCCAGTATATTTTAGTAAAACATTTATTTAAATTACATATTGACTGTATCAGAGTCTATACTGCTCTATTATTTACTGATTTATTGTCAAAGAGAAAATCTTTAAATATTGTAATAAATTCAGATACACATGAAGTACTGCTATGAGTAGAGACTTTTGTGATATACAAAAGGAAGATGATTTTAACTGAGCTTATTGTGAACAGAGGAAAGATTTTCCTGTTTGGCACTTGCAAAAGGAAAACCTATTTTGTACTTGCTTGTAAGCTGTTAGTAGGTATTGTGATAATGTAACTACTTCATTTATAACATTTATAAGAACTAAAGTGATACAGATTAAGGGTGAAAAAAAAGTGAAAGCTTTGGTTGGTCAGTCCTGTCTGACTCTTGCGACCCCATAGACTGTAGCCTGCCAGACTCCTCTGTCCATGGAATCGTCCAGGCAAGAATACTGAGAGTGGGTAGCTATTCCTTTCTCCAGGGGATCTTCCCAAACCAGGGATCGAACTCGGGTCGCCTGCATTACAGGCAGACTACCATCTGAGCCACCAGGGAAGCCCCATCTGTCCCTGATTTATTTAGGTTTGAAAGGAATACAGTCTTGATCTACTACAGAGTTTTTCAGTCTCAGTGATATTGACATTTTGAGCCTGATAAACGCATCTCACCTCCCCCACACCTCTTCTTGTGACAATCAGAATGTCACCAAATGTCCTTTGAGGGAAGGGTGCAAAATCTCCACTTGAAAACTATTGATCTGAAATGACAGATGGTAGAATCGATCATCTTGTCAAAATCTTTTATTTGACCAGTTGGAATTTAGAAGATGGGTGAAGTGTTCAGGAGGTGTTCTTTAGTGAATGGATCACTAAGTCCTTATGATCATCTCTTCACATGTAGAGCATCACTGTTTGATTGGATAAAAAGAAAGCTACATTAACATTTTTACCATTTGCATTTAAACACTGATTGCATCTTGTGTCTGGCTTCCTAAAATAATGGCAAATAAGTGTTTGGAGAGGTAGACTTTGCTTCAGATGCTTCTTACATTCTCATCTGACTTAATCCTCTTTCCTTTAAAGTTTCACTATACAAATAGATACGCAAAGCATTCTGACATTTTCTCATTTATAGTACTCTTTCATTTTTTTAAAAACACAGGTTGATTTCTGCTGAACTGATTTTTCAGCTGTTTAGAGACCCATACTTTGGGGGAAAAGAAATACTGACTTGAAGAACAGGTAATCCAAAACACGCCTGCCTAGGTTACTCTGAGTAGATTCCTTTCATCTCTAGCCCTGCCTACTTTGGTCTATAAACAAATTAATCAGTGATCCTTTATTTGATGTTTTTTAATAGTATATTTTTATTTGAAAATTTTCAGAATTTGTACCTAGACTTTTTGGTTTACTATGATGTGTGAATAGAAGTTGCTTGTTCTATTGTAAGTTCTCTTACACTGTCATAGTTAATAGGTCTGATAAACATTTCTCTCTGGTGGGGAAATTTTGGTGAGTAGTTTTTAATTGAAATCTGAGACTATCATATTGAAAATCGTAAGTTTAGACTTTTATTTCTTGCTTTTGGAGAACTTGGTTTGATTGTTAACTTGTACACTCTGTTAACAATACGAAATGCTGAGTCTGTGTTAAAAAAATTTCAGACACTTGTGCTTAGAACTTACAGGCATATCCTGTTGCATCCAAACATAAAATGATTGTTATCTAAAAGGAAAATGAAATCCAATAGGTAGAAAGTTTCTTTCAGATAGGCAGTGAGCAGGATGATAACTGAGGAAAGACAAAGACAGAGCATACCTTTGAATTGACTGGATTTTTATATATCTAGGAAAGTTCTGGTGATTTTCAGAGCCCTTGACAATATTTCTGGAAAAGAGAGAACGGTATCCAGGATACAGAGGTTTCTGAGGAAGACTAGTATTTTTTGCTTTTACCGTTTATTTAACCACATAGCATAATTTTTATATCTTATTGAAATAGCTTATATCACATCTCCTGGTAAAGCATTTTTTTCTTGTCCTTTTACTTGGTCTGTTTTTATTTCCATTCACCTAACATGAAATTGGGCCTAAATGCCCTGGATGTTGACTTTAAAAGCAATAAATTAATAGTGCTAGATATAATTTATAACTGACTCAGTGTGGCTGATATTTACACATTGTTATTGATGACCTTAGACTTTGGGCAGTTGTCTTTTTTTCTCTGACATAAATTGATTTCCCTTCCCTCCTTGTAGAGGATGGCTTTAACTGATCATTGTACTAATGGGAAGGAGTCCAGGTCATCCTGAAAAGAGTTGGCTTGTGCAGAGTCCAGGACGCAGATTTGTTGGATTTCTGTAAGCCACTTGAAGCCACATATTCATTTCTGATGACAACTTTGCACTTGTGTTGGCAGAACACCCACAGTGGCAACTGTTGCCTGTGTTTAGTCTGCCCGGGAGCTCTACCAGCTAGCATGTTTGGGGGAAAACCTGCACCGTTCTTGTTGGCAGCTATGTAAATATTCGACCTTTCTGAGTTTGTCTTCTCAGATCTGCCATCCTTTTAGATAAATTGCATCCTCTGATTGCTTCAGTTTACCTTTAAAATGAAAGATTAAAGGATTTAGGCATTCTTTGGGTCATTTAAAGCACAGTTCTTTTTGCATCAGTAATTAGTTTTATAAATGTTTGGTTTATTATTTTTAAAATTTTATTTCCCCTGTGTCTTAGTTTCTTGTGGCTGCAATTACCACAAACCTGGTGGCTTCAAACAACAAGAGTTTATTCTTTCACAATTCTGAAGGCCTGAAGTCTGCAATCAAGGTGTTGAGCCGGTTCTGGAGGCCCTAGGGGAGAATCCCTTCCTTGCCTTTCTAGCTTCTGGTGGTTGTCAGTTTTCCTTGCCGCCTCACTCCCTGCTCAGTCTCCACTTTGCTTTCTCTGTATGTCTCTCTCAGAACTCCTGCCTCTCTTAAACAGATATGTGTGATTGCATTTAAGGCTCACCTCATAATCTGGGATAAATTTCTCCTTTCACTTCTTTAAAGCACATCTTTTGCCATAGAAAGTAATAGTCACAACTTTGAGGGATTAGGTCATGGATATCTTTGCCGGGGGAGCGGGGGGCCATCATTCAAACTACTGTACCCTGCTTCTTTAATCCCTATCCAAATAAATAATTACCTAATTCAGAAAAGAAAAGGTTATTTTTTAAAATGAGGAGCACGTGGTGAGGAGAGTAGGCAAAGGCTCAGGAAACTAAAAGTGAGCCATTTCTTTGGTCCTTAGTTTCTTATGGAAGGAATTGGCTAGGTGATAACTAATAGTTCTCTAGCCCTAAAATTTTTTATGAAGTGACTCCTACATTGTCTTGGGAGTTTATTTTTGAAGTCAATTTTAAATGCAAATCAAGAACTCGTTCTTATATTTTGGGCTAATATAGTCCAACTGGTTTTCTCTAGAACTTGAGAGACAGAAAACTGAGTTGTTGACTGGTTGTCAATTTCTCGGGGTATTAACACGTGATAACAAACCTGTACTTGTGTGTGTTTTTCTAAAACGAGTGTAATAGACTAGCTGAACCACTTTTCAGTCATTCTAATGAGGCTGAGGACTGGTGTAGTTTGAATTTCCTATCCAGGAAGAATAGTTCATCAAACTTAAACACTTAGAATCAATTTTACCTCATTTAAGATAAATTTTTTTTTTAAAGAGAGGGGAGTAAGCAGAATTTTAAGGAAAAAAAGGGACAGATTTTTCTACCTGAAACTAGGTCATGGACCTAGATTTTAATTTTTCACTTGCAGTCTTTTTTTTCTTTTGGCTGTGCGGCATGCTGGATCTTAGTTCCCTGCAGTGGAAGCTCTTAACCATTGAACCTTCAGGGAAGTTCCAATGTGCAGTCTTACTCTTCAGACTTACGGAGTGCCTGTTCCCATCGTGTTTCACTGCTAGGAAGCACACCAGAAAGCATGGGATTGCGATGGTGTCATTGAAAGGACTGCTTCAAGATTGAGTTTTATAACACACTCATTATTTATTTCTTCCGTGGAGTGGAGGAACCAAATTGAATTCAAGTGTTTCTCTGATTGTAATCTACAATTCTTAGAATAAAACAAGTTCATATCTGAGCCAATGGGCATAATTATGTCGGAATAAAATGCCCTCTACAAAGAGGTCAACCCGACAGGCTGGGAAATCTGTCTTTGGTTTCTGAGGCACATCCTTGAACTCCATGTGCCTCGTTTCGCATCCCTAAATCAGTAAGACTCGCTCACCTCACAGGGAGTTGTGGAGGGTAATATACTGCTAATTTGTTCAGTATTTCACAACAATAAATTATATCTAGTAATCTGATAAACAGAGGCAAGTCTCATTTATGCGTGTAGTTGGAGACAAGGATAGATAAAACTTAGAGATAGTTCAGAAAATTCATTAAAGTTAATTTTAACTACTTCTGTTATCAAACATTTTATCCTTTGTTTCCTGTGTACTTTCCAAAGTGTTTTCTTGTTCTTTTTCCATAACAGACATGAGGTAAGTAGGGCAAAGAGTTAACACTAATGTAGATGATGAAGGGATCAATTCATCAAGAGGATACAATAATTCTAAAATTTACACAACTAATAATAAGCATCAAAATACAAGAACGAAAACAATAGAACTAAATAATACACGCTTGCAATTATATTGGCAACTTCAACACCTTCTTTTAATTTAAAAAAAAAACTGAAATAATGTGTGCTCTGGGGTCAGTCATGTCTGACTCTGCAACCCCATGGACTTAGCCTGCTAGGCTTCTCTGCCCATGGCATTTTCCAGGCAAGAATACTGGAATGGGTTGCCATTTCTTACTCCAGGGGATCTTCCCAACCCAGGGATCAAACAGAGTCTCCTGCATTGGCAGGCAGATTCTTTACCACTGTGCCACCTGAGAAGCCCATTAATAGAACAGGTAGACAGCAAAGCAGTAAAGACGTGAACAGTACTGTCAGTGAGCCTGATACGTAGACATTTATAGGATATTCCACCCAACAGTAGCAGAATATACATTTTTTTCAAGTGCATAGCAATATTTAACAAGTCAGACCATCTGTCATAAATCTCAAAAGGATTTGATTATACAAAGTATGTTTTCTGACTGTAATGGAATTAGAAATCAGTAACTGTAAGACACCTGGAAAACACCCCAAATAATTGAGACTAAACAATATACTTCTGAGTAACCCATGGATCAAAGAAAAGATCACACACAAAATTGGAAAATATTTTTAACTGAATAAAAATGATGACATAACAAAATGTGTGGGATATAGCCAAGGCAGTGCTTAGAGGAAAATTTATAGTATTAAATGCTTTAATTAGAAAGTTTGAGATCGACATGGACACACTGCTATGTTTAAAACGGATAAACAAGGTCCTACCATAAACCACAGGGAGTGCTGATAGATGTTACCTGGCGGCCTAGGTGGGAGGGGGTTTGAGGGGAGAAGGGCCACATGTAGATGAAGGGTTGAGTCCCTTAGCTGTTTACCTGAACCTATCACAACATTGTTAATCTGCTATACCCCAATACAAATAAAAGGTTTTTTTAAAAAGGTGGAAAGATCTAGAGTCTTTCTATCTTAACCCAGAAAAAGGGACAAGAGTGATGATGTTTAAGGGTACAAAGTTGTAATAAGTAGTAAACTCTGAAGACTTAATGCAGGACTTCCCTGGTGACACAGTGGATGAGAATCCGCCTGCCAATGCAGGGGACGTGAATTCGATCTCTGGTCTGGGAAGGTTCCACATGATGCCCCACGACCTCTGAGCCCATGCTCTAGAGCCTGCAAGCTGCAACTACTGAAGCAAGTGTACCCGAAGCCTGTGCTCTGCAAAAAGAGAAGCTCGTGCACCGTGGTGAAGAGCAACCCCTGCTCTCCAAAACTCGGGAAAGCCCCCACACAGCAGTGAAGACCCAGTGCAGCCAAAAATAAAATTATTTTTAAAAAATAAAACAGACCTAATGCATGGTATCATGAATGTGGATAATACTGTACTGAAATTATATACTGTGACAAATATCACTGAGCTTTCTACCATATTACAATATATGAGTATCAGAGATACACATGCTGTATACCTTAAACTTACAATATTACATGACATTCATTCAATTTAAAAAAATCAAGCCCACAGTGAGCAGAAGAAAGGAAATGGTGAAAGTGAAAGCAGTGACTAGTTGGTGAAGTATAAAAACCAGTAGAGAAAAAAATGAAACTGAAAGTTGTTTTTTTGGGAGAAGATAATGTAGTGAGCAAGTTTGATCAGTGGAAAAAAGACACAAATTACATCAGGAATAAGAGAAGGGATATCACTACTAAGCCTATAGACACTGTAAGAGTTATAAGGGAGAATTATGAACAATTATGCCAGTGCATTTAATGTCTAGGATAAAATGAATGGCTTCCTTGAAAGATTACCAAAGCCCACTTCAGAAGAAATTAACCTCACTATCTCTGTGTATTAAGGAAATGGAATTTGTAGTTAAAAGCCTTCCCACAGAGAGAAACTCTTGGTCCAAATGGCTTCACAGGTGAATTTTCCCAACTTCTATGGAAGAAATAACATCAATTCTACACAAACTCTTCCAGAAGATAGAAGTGTATTTTTAATTTCATTTACTATCGGACATTTAACTTCTCTGCTGTATGTATTTAAAAGTGTTTTCTAATTTTTTTATTCCCCTACAGCAGACCTGTGAGATAAGCAGGGCAAAGTGCTAACACCTTAGGTTAAGTGACCTGTCTAGTTCAACTTTTCAGTGATCTAGTTGGGATTGGACTCCTATTTTATTCCTAGTTTTGATACTGCGACTGTTAACTAGTTGCCCTTTTAGTAGCTTTTTTTTTTACAACAGCCTTTGGGATGGTGCTAGCCATTTCTGACTGAACCAGGGAGAGACTTGGTGATAACTTCAACTTAGTTCATACGTTGAAGACGGGCTTAAACTCAGTGCTCATGCAACATTTGACACTTACTGGCTCTCAATAAATATATAACCAACCAGACAATTTTAGAGCAAGGGTCAGTATTACTGTATCATCCTTTTGGCATAGGCTCTGAGTTGGGATGATGGTTGGAAGCTGGACAAAAACATCTTATTTGGCTTAAGCAATGTGTCAGAATGCTCAGTGGAAGAGCTGGGTGGTCTGAGATTGGCCATCCCTTAAGCCATTTATCTGATGGTGGCCTTTCTTTGCATTTAACTATCAATATATCTAAAGTGTAGAGCACACATTTATGATATTGTAGCGTAGTAACTCACACTTATATGTCAATAGAGACACTTGCAAAGATGTACAAGGTTCAATAATTTCTGGTGTGGGTTTGTTTCTCCTGTCATCACCCATTATGTATTTTTTTACAGCTTTTAAATTGCCACAGAGAGAAATTGGTCAGGATCTTAATAGATGGCCAAGGAGCTGCCAAGTATGAGATGGGAAAAAGTTCAATACTGGGTTGATTTTATTTATCTAAATTGTAGGCTGTGACTTCAATATAATTCATGTTGCTAATACACCAAGGTAATGGCAGAGCACAAAACTATGCCATATGTTGAAGGAATGCTCTCTTTTACTCCTGGAAGTTTTACAGTCTGAGATATCTTTCTTATTCCAATTATATAAAAACTTCTTGTCCGGATGTGTTAATCAGATTTTAGCATACTGATTTAAAGTCTAATACCATCTCAATAGTTACATTAGAGATTTTAGTTTATGGTTATGCAAATTAATTTTTATGACTCTTGAATGTCTTTGCTAAACTAAGACTGTGGTAGCATGTAAATTGTTAGGCATGGTAGAAGCTCTTTCTTCAAATAGAGGATATGTTGAAATGACCTGAAGAAGCCATTGTAACTCTTAAGCTGCTGATAACCAAAATCTGTACAAGCTAGATAAGTGTGAATCTTAAGTTTACGACTATTTGAGAAATGCTTTATGACTGTAATTTAATTGAGGATGGGCACTTCAGTTCTCTTTTAACCCCTCCATATTTTGTGAACATGATTTGCCAAAGTGGTATGTAAAAATCTGAGGTTTGCAGTCATCTACTCAAATGGTACTCTTATCCATTTTTCTTAAAATTTATGGAGAAATTGCCAGGTTCCTCATGAAAGGTGACAAGCTCTACTAGTTCATGCCTCATCATATTTAATTAATAGGAGTGGGTGTGAGATTAACACTCACCAGAAACTATGGTGCTTTGAGAAATTGAGTACATTCCAAGGATAGAGGTGTTCAGAGGCACCATCTGGAAGACATTTCCCCTTAGTGGTACCAAATTCTACTTTCTCTTGAATCGAGAAACAGTTGAATAGCTAACCTCTTGCCCATGATGGCTTTAGTTGTGCCCTAACTAAATTTAGAGAAAGCAGACACTTGAGAGACGAAACACAGTAGATTTGAATATAGGAAAAAAACAAATCCCATGTAAGATTGTTTTGTGGGATTGTGATCTGGTAATGAGATATCAAGAATTTGTGTGTTACTGCTAAATATACCAATGAACCAAACATAAAACTGAGTTGTTCTGAGAACTGCTGTAGTACACATTCATTTATATTGTTTAATGGGGTCAGAGCTTAGAGGACAATACAATGAAATGTATAGGGTAGCCTTTATCTCCATTTATAATGTATATGTTTTAATCTAAAAGAAGAAAAGACTCTACTCCCTTGCTTGCTGGTACAGGAGGGTTAGATAATCAGCAAATAGGATACTTTGCCCCAGAATAATTCTGTGACTGGTGGAAGCAGTGCCTTGGCCTGATTTTTAAAGGATGGAGAACTGGAACTCTGCTGGCCAAAGGAGAAGCATTTCCTCTTTCCATACTCCTCTCTATTAATAAAGTTTGTGTTGCTGAGATGTGGCTTGTTAATGATAGGGGTGTTAACGACCACAGTTAATCTTCCTCCTCAACTCTTTCCTAATCCAGTCTCTTAAATAGACTTTTAAAAAGCTTTTAACTCCTCTTGAATTGGGTGCTCATGGGCTTTTGGTGGAGGTGGAGTGATAGTTATCAGCCCATTTAACAAAACCTGAGACAGCCTGGACAGCTGCAATGTGCATCTCTATGCTGTGTTTTTGTTAAGATGCCACATGGCTAATGCTTTGGAAATCATAAATCTAGTGGAAGAAAACATCTTTATAGAGGGTATTTTAGTTTTATGCTGTATGTGTGGCAAACCTAAAACCATTGGTACTTCTAGATCTATAAAGAGCAAAGAATACAGACCAGATTAAAAAGGTTCTGTAAATTTGGTTTCTTTTCATCTGTTTTATTTGCTACCATAGGCTATAAAGAGGACGCCTTGAAGACAGCGCTGTAGCTGACAGTTTAATCTTCACATAAGCCAACAGCTTTCCCCAAGGGCCTTAGGGGAGACCTGGGAGTTTCTCAAGCCTGGACCAACGGAAGCTGCCCATCAGTGGCATATTTAATTAATACATGTGAGAGGGACCTTTGCATATGCCCTTGCCCTTTTCTGCTCTTTAGAATGACTTTTTTTAATAGAAGATTTGCGTTCCTAGTGTGCTTATAAAATTTATATTAAAATTGTATAAAAGAGCTCATTGATTAATGCATTCTGACACTTGATTTGACTACCACTGCCAGATAGTTCAGCAGGTAGTTCAGTGAGGCAACTTAGCAATTGCTCTTGTTACTTTTTAAACAATACAAAGAAAGCTTAGAGAAAGACTTAGAATTATTATATATGTTTATGTGTGTGTGTTTTGGCTGCCCTGGGTCTTCACTGCTGCACACAGGCTTCTCTGGTTGTGGTCAGTGGGGGCTTCTCTTCATCGTGGTTCATGGCCTTCTCATTGCAGTGGTTTCTCTTGTGGAGGAGCACAGACTCTAGGTGTACAGGCTCAGTAGTTGTTATTTGTGGCTTCCGGGCTTTAAAATGTGGGCTCAGTGCTATGGTGTGTGGGTGTAGTTGCTCTGCAGCCTGTGGAATCTTCCTGGACCAGGGATCCAACCTGTGTCCCCTACATTAGCAGGTGGATTCTTACCCACTGCACCACCAGGGAAGTCCTAGTTTATATATATATACATATATACACACACACACATATATATACATATATACTGTGTGTATACATTTATGTATACACACATATGTGTATGTGTGTGTGTGTATATGCTTTTGCTTGTAAGTCGTGAAAATGCAAAAGCCATCAGGACAACTGACATTGAAAAGTAGTGAGTGGAAGGATTGGGCAGAGTACACAAACCAACGATCTCATGTGAGTGATTCTCTGCTTCCAGTATTGATCTGTTAATGCAAACAGTTAATCATGACATCTGTTGTTCTTCTGGGTTGCCCCAGCTTTCTGTGATGCCCTCTCTAATTTCTGGGGACTGGCAGTTTTTACCTTTTTTTGAAATCTTTTACCCTTAAAATGTGTGGGATTTTGGGGTCCCGCTCTGCTTCACCTCCTCACCTCTTCCCATTTTCTCTTTTTTTTTTTTCTGGAAGATTTCATCTGTTAAAGAAGTTTCCTGTCATCGACTTGGAATGTGCATTCTGACTGCCTGACCGCAAAGGTCTTTGATGTTTGTCCAAGGCTGAATTCTCACCAGATTCCCTGGCTTAGGTGTTTTCCCCCAGCACACAGGGGCCTGCCTGTAAGGTGAATTTGCCTTGTGTCATTGATATGAAGGGTTGGTGGGGCCTGCTCTCTCTCATGATCTGATGGGCAGTTAAATTGCTGGACTCTGTCAGTAGTTGTTGATGCCTTTACCAGAGAGTTCCTATGTGTGTTCAAGAAAAGGCTGAGATCTGCTATGTCTGAAAGACGGGACTTGAGAAGCTCACCGCTTCCCATGGAGATTTCCATAAGGATAATCAGGTTGTGCTCAAGAGGCTCGGCCTCTCTTCCTCCGGCATGGTATCAGGATTCCACCTTAATCTCTCCATCATCCTGCCAGCCATGTCTCATTTCTCACACTGGAACACTCCCTCCTCCCAAGCTCAGCATGAACCACCAGTCTAGATGCTTTATCTGGTCCAGGCTCTGGCCCTTAAATTGTCCGTCTGGCTTTGTGTTTCATTTGACCCTAATACACTGGGTCGCACTGTCTAAAAGAGAATTATGTCCCCTCCGATGTCTGAGTGCATTTCTCATTTCTTACTGCTGCTCCTGAGCAGATCTGTAACTTCAAGGTTAAGATAAGACACATTCCATCAGAACTATGTCGTCATCCTTGCCAGCTTCTGATCTGTGACTGTCCAGGAGATTTACAAGACAATTGCATGCCATTCTTTACAGAATATTATGGTTGGACTCTGACTCCTGGCATCAGGCCCAATTTGATTTGTCAGCTGTTGCAAAACCCATTTCCCAAAGAGAAAACGATCTTAGCCATGTGCCTTTTAGCCAGTTCTTAAGAGTGAGACAGAGGGAATTGATCTGGTTCTTTATTTCCTGATGTTTTAAGGAGAAAGATGGGACACCAGAATGTTTTTGTCCCTTTTCTCGTTGGATTCCCTTGTTTTCCCTGAAAGGTTTCACTAAAATCTTAGTATTGCTGTTATTCTTTCCTGCCCCTTTTCCCTTCACGGAACTGCTGTTTTTTCATTCTGCAGTCTCTAATGTTTTCCTGAGTTTTAAGGAGTAAGAATTTTGCCCTTGAGAGAAAAGGTTACCTGCCTTTTCTCTGAAAGTTTATTGGTTTACTAGCAGCAGGTTAACAAAGACAAGGTTCCTCCTTTCTTGCTCTCTAACATGTGGAACTGCAGGAGTTACTGCATGTAATATGGCTTAATGGCTTAGGAATTTGGAAGGTCACGTATTTCCTGCTGCTGTTGTATTAGGCCCTGTAATATTTTATAAAGCTTCTCTTGGGGGACTTAACAGCCTCTGGTTTCAACATAAACTCACCCTTTCCCTTGGAGGTAGGCCGTGGGGATTTATTTGGCCCCCTTTAGTGATTCTGAGGTTAGACCTAAAATTTATTTACTCAGGCTCACACATGGCAAGTTAATCACAGAATCACAACTCTGATCTAATTCCTTTGGCATTGTTATCATATCCCTTAACTACAAAAAGTTTTTAAAAGTTACGAAGAGTTGAGAAAGGCAGATTTTACTCAGATTTCCTGATGAGTCTATTCAAAGTTGAAGAAATTCTTGTAGTTGAAAACTGCCCATTGTGCTCTCATACCCTACAGTTTCTTCTGTTTGATAGGCAGAATAATCACCATTCTTTTTTTTTTTCCCCCTCAGTCGGGTTCTTTGCTTTTGATTGTCCCTTTTTCATACTCTCTTGTGGCAGCAGCCTTTGTCTCTAAAAGACTCATATCTGTAAAGAAGAGAGCAGAGTTGTGGAGCTCTCTAAAATGTTCTTTAAGGCCAGCAGAAAGGAACATTCACAGGACTGCAAGTCTCTTAAGTCTCTTTTCTTTATCTTGGTCCTCTTTTTCTCAAGTATTAGGAATTTTTAATACACGAGGTTTTAATTATTGTATAATTAATGTTCCAAGTGGGTAATTATTTTTAAATTTGTCCTATAATATTACAAAAACAACTAATGAGAAGTGGTTTTCAATTAACAGTAATGGTTGTGACTGGACTGTTCCTTCCCCTTTTTAAAACTACTGGAGAATTAAATTGTTTTCTATCTATAATTTCAGTTGAGAGAGTCTTCGGTAGTGCTTCAAGTCTCTAGATTCTGTTTCTGAATCTAGTAATCCCCCAAGAAGGAAAGTTGTATAGTATCTTTGAAATACTTCTCTTCTCCCTTTCCTGTTACTCCCTGCACCTCCCCCACCTCCCAATTTTAATTAACTGTTCAGTGACAGATGGTAGAAAAGGCCTCCCTAAAGTGTTCCTGGTGGGCTGGATTAGGGGGTGGTAGTTTGTCCTGATCTTGTTGTAGAAGGATCTAGCCTTTCCCCGCCCCCGCTTCCAGTTGAGCGATAATCCTGTTAGATCTTAAAATACTATTGATTAAATTGCCAGTGCTCTTAGAGAAATAAGCACAAGTTCTGGATTTTAAAACCCAAGAGCCAATTCCCTGGAGCTCTGAATGCCTTAGACTTGAGGCCAAGGGAGGTACCTTCCAACTTCTCCACCCAGCCTTCACTGAAAAGGAAAGTTAAGCCTTTTAACTTTTCCGTTTGCTTCTCTCCCCCTCTTAGTCTAGTAAGGCTGCCAGTTGCCATGGCAACGGACTGGGACAGCTGCGCAGTGGCGCCTAGGCAGCTGGGTGGGGGCGGGGGAGCTGCCAGCCCGCCAAGCCCCAGACCTGGGAGGGGAGGCCCCTCCTGTTAGCCCAGAGGGAAAGAAAGAACTGGGGCGATCCGGTAGGTAAAGGAGGGAACCCCCATTCATCTTCTACCTTTGGGGCTCCTCTTCTGCATGAAGGTATAAAGGGAGATTGTCCTCTTTCCTCCCTGAAACTGAAGAACACATATGTAAATCCTTGTTTTTCCTCGTGAGGCAGGGGAGGCCATAGTCACAATGCTTAACTGCATGCATCTAACCCGGGGCTGGTTTTAACCCTGGCGCTCTGACCTAAACTGCTCAGCTCCCGGAAATTCCAAGGTGAGTGGGGGTGGGGTGGGGTATTCTCCCTGGAATATGACATTTCCTGTCTCTGGTGAGGTTGGAGGCTGCTTTTATTTTAAATAAATCAGATTTTTTTTCCTTGAAGCTAAAGGACTCCCGTCTGAATTCGTGGAAAAATTATTTTGAAACTCCTTACCTTACGTTCCCCACACTCCCACTCCCTCATCCAAATGAAGTATTTTGATAAAAACATACAGACAGTTTTTTGGGTGGGCAGACCTATTGCTAGTAAGTTCTGGAGGTATGATTTACAACTATATATTCTTGGAATAATTCCCTAAATTTTGCTAGTTTGAAGTAAATTGATTAATGCAACTTTTTATGGTACTCAAAGACAGAATTCTGAGATAAGTAGTGACCTTTCCTATTCCTGGGGTGGTCATCTGATCAGAAAGAAAATGTTTTTAGAATGCTGAAAAAAAAAGCTTTAAGGTTTACAGCAAAATAAAATGGAGTTCAGCTAAGAAAACAATCCCTGCTACTCTATAATCCAGACTCTAGGCATCATTTAACATGGTTAAGGAAGAATTCTTAAAAATGATTGTGGTGACAACAAGGAGGGAATTTAAAACACTAGAGTCTCTGCTGCGAACCCCCGGTTGTGCATATTTCTGAGCTTAACTCAATTTCCATTTGTGTTGCCTTGCTTCAGCTTTCCTTGGGCCTATGAATGGTTCTTCTGTGTTTGGAGGCTTTATGTTGCTGTGAGTCTGGGACCAGACCTCTTGTTTTCCTCCTCCTCTTCCTTTGGCCCAAAGTCAGCTCCAGTTAAGAGGAGGGGGTACCTCCTTAATATTTGGATTAGTTGAGCCTTAAGAATTACTGAACAGCCCAATGACTAGTTTTGATTTTTAGGACTAAAAAATATTTTTCTCTTCCATTCCTCCCTCCTATCCCCAAATGAAAGATGAGGCTTAATATATTTGAGCTGTCAGCCTTGCTTTTGTGAGCTGATGGGTGCTCTGAAGGGACAAGCTCAGTTTGTTGAAGGGAAATGTACCGAGTCACTGAAAATGTGGTGAAACATGCCTGAGCAGGCCTTTTTTTGTCCTGCTAAGAGACTGTTCAGGATGCTCAGAGCAGAGGAAAGTTAGATTTTGGTGGCTTTCCTTTTTTTTTCTCATTTTTATAGAAAATCTTATTTAAATGGAAGGTTTCCATGTTTCTCTTCCAGTTTATGACTTGTAGACAGTCGTAGAGGAACCAGGAGTAAAATACCACCCTACTTGTTTTATAGACTCTGAAATTAGAGTTAGATAATTGTGCCCATCTAATAATTTTGATCTTGTGAGCCGAAGAGGAAGTTGTAATTAAGAAAGTGGGGACCTGCCCATCTTTGGTTACATTCTTAGGACTCATCTGTAGAATGTTTCAAGACCCAAGAGAAAGGTACATGGCAGCTTTGTGTTATACCTGCTGCATCCCATCGAGAGACTGAACATTTTAACTGCTCACATGGATTCTGACCATTTTTGTCCTTCCCATTTGTAGGAACCCGGTGGCCTTAGTCCTTCAGGTGAATCAGCGTGAGACATGGGAAAGAAAACCAAGCGGACAGCTGACAGTTCTTCTTCAGAAGATGAGGAGGAGTACGTTGTGGAGAAGGTGCTAGACAGGCGTGTGGTTAAGGGACAAGTGGAATATCTGCTTAAGTGGAAAGGCTTTTCTGAGTAAGTACTTTCTCTCATGCTTTGGGACTCAGGGAGGTAGACAGCTTTGGTTCATTTCTCTGTGAACCATCACCATCTTTGTCTTATTCTTTCCTCGCCTGCACTCCTTTCTAAGAGTCGAAAGACACAGCAGTGAACTAAGCAAAGTCTCCCCTTCTTGGAGCTGATGTTCTAATGAGACTGCTTTTGAGAGGCAGTGTAATGAACTGGTTAGAAGCATAGATTAGGGGCCAGATTGCCTGCGTCCAGATTCTTGCTCCCACCACTTACAGTTATGAGCTGGGTGACCTTGCTGAAGTTCCTTAATCTTCTTTCTTCCTCAATAAAATAGGGATAAGAAATAGTATATATCGTAGAGATGTTGGGGAAATGTATAGAGTCAGACACATAAGGTCAGTGTAAGTGTAAACTGTTATTATTCTTTTGGATGTAACTAAACTAAAATACATATATTTAAGTAGAAGTTGTAGTTGATCCCATAGCTCTCCATAATGACCCTTGGCCCTCAAAAGTGTCCTAGGATGAAACACTCATCTTTGTTATTTTTTTTAACACTCATCCTAATAAGAGACTTAAATCTGAGACCCAATATTTATTTTTTAAAATGTAAAATATATATATAACTGATGAAAAAGAAATTGAGTGAACACTCAAATACATACCACCTCATTTCTACAATAACACTTTAATATAATCTTTATTCCTCAATCTATCTTTTACTATTAAAGACCTTAAAACCCCTCTTTTACGTCAGTGAGCTTTAAGAATGATACTGAAGTGTTGAGTATTCAGAGTTAGGCAGTAACTGGCTTTAAGTGCAGAAGTAAATATACACATACTGAAGCATAGAAGAGGTAGCTTGAAAAGTGAATTGCATGAAGCTGTGTAATCATTAGGCATTTTGCCTTAATTTCTCATTAATTCTCTTCCCAGGATGCCTGATAACAAAGAATAAATTTCTCTGAACACCAGTGAGCTGATAGGAACTGGTTTAGGCTCCTAGGAGTGTTCAATAGGAATGGAATGCAAGCCAGATGTAATTTTAAATTTTATGGTGACTACATTAAGGAAAAGTGGAATTAATTTTAATAATATGTTTTATTAGACACTCGCACCAAAATGCTATTTCAAAATTAATACAAAAGTTATTAATGAAATTTTATATTTTCATGCTAAGAATTTAAAATCTGTTGTATATTTTTCATTTTATAGCACATCTCAGTTCATACTAGCCACATTTCAAATGTTCGTTTACCATATGTGGCTAGTAGTTACCGTATTGAACATCGCAACTTTAAAGTGTGAGACTTTAATAAAAGATTGAATGCTTTGTCAGTCCCTTTGGACAAAGGTATGATCAGGAGCCTTTGGAGTATAGTTAAGGTTATTATTGGAGAGGGCAATGGCAATCCACTCCAACACTCTTTCTTGCCTGGAAAATCCCATGGACGGAGGAGCCTGATAGGCTACAGTCCATGGGGTCGCAAAGAGTCAGACACGACTGAGCAACTTCACTTCACTAAGGTTATTATGGGAATCAAGTTTCTCATCTGGAGCATTGTTGGTGTTTTAGTTGGGACAGTTCATGCACTGCAGGATATCCGCTTATCATCTGTAGCACAAAGAGAACTAAATGTGGGTAGCACAGCAGTCAGAATGTGCCCTCCATGTTTCTAAAGAAGCGTGGTATCGCGGCATCCTCTAGAGTTGAGCACTACGGATTTGAGAGGTCTAGAGCATCATGAGATAGGAATTAAAATACACCTTCAGGAAGGGGGCTTCCCTGGTGGTCCAGGGGTTGAGAACCTGCCTTGCAGTGGAGGGGACACTGGTGTGATCCCTGGTCCAGAAAGATCCCACATGCTTCGGAGCAGCTAAGCCCTGTGTACCACAACTACTGAGCCAGCGCTCTACAGCCTGTGCTCCGCAGCAGGAGAAGCCAATGCAGCGAGAAACCTGCAGACCACAACAAAGAGTAGCCCCTGCTTGCTGCAACTAGAGAGAGCCTGAGTATAACAGAGAAGATCCACCACAGCCAAAAAATAAATAAATCTTTAAAAAACAAAAGTACACCTGAAGACTTTAAGGATGTTTATTTGACCCATTGAATCATCACTGGAAATTGTTGGGTGTTTTGAAGAATTTGAAGACTGTGTAGTTGAGCTATTGATACCTTACATAGATAAAAGAGGTAAAGAAACGATTTAGGGTAGATGGATTAACATTTGTCCTGAGTTTTTCAAAAGTATCCAGAGTTTCATTAAAGACTGAGACAGATTGTGCCCCTTCAACACTGTCCACAACTGAGTACCTACTGTTTACTAGGCAGTGGTTATATCCTACCTCATGTGTTCTCTGTAATTCTCATAACAGCCTTTAGAGGTATTTTCAGTTTACAGATGAGGAAATTAATTGTTTACTAGAGATAACATACCTGATACATGCTAAAACAAGGATCCAGCATCACATTTCTTCAGTGCTAAAATGCAGATTCTTTGTAAGTTATACCATGTTATCTTTTGGGTGAAAACTGATTGATGTAGAAACAATACTAACCTGGTGGGGAAAGCAATAATCCCCTTAGAAGACTGGCTTTCCTTGGTGGCAACAGAGATTCTTCTCCTACCTCTGCATCTTAGCTTGCTTACTGTACTACAGTGTTGGCATGCCTCTTGGTTTTGGTGCCTTAATTTCTCCTGGGATAGTAAACTATATATAATCTGTGAATTTGGGAGAAACTTATTGTATGAGGATTTTTTTTTTTTTTGGCTGAAAGATGAGCTGTGAGGGAGAGGCTTTCCAGTTTTAGCTCAAATGATTTAGAAATAAACTTTGTTTCATTCTTAAGCTCTTTTTGCAGAAAGCTGAAGTCTAGAGTAAATATGTCAGATTTTTCCATCATTATTAAGTTATAGCATGTGTTCAAACCATTCTTATTTAAAGATACTACATTGTTTTTGTTTTTTAATAAAGTATCTAAAATAAATAGTGCATAAATGTAAAAAATATTTCCTAAGTCAGTGAAGGGATTATAGAAACTGTGTCTGTGATATATGTACAGATATATCTTAATGTAGCTAGTTCTTAATGAAAGAACCTCGGCCACTGGCTAGGAGTGAAGAGGATACCTGGTCTGGTTTTTCCCAAAGAAGATAAAGTTCTTGCTTTTATTACATAACCTGCTATTGGTATTGGTGATTTGCACTTCTAAAATCCATGCTGGGAATACAGAGAACAAGTTTGTGAATGCAAACTTTCTTTTCCTCATAGAAGGACTCCCCTTGATCCAAGTTTAATTAGACACAGTTATTTAACTTGAATTATTTTTGCTTATTAATATAGAAATACATTTTGATTACCTAGTGACAGTAGACTTGAATCCAGAGCAATGAATGAATGGGCTCCAAATCCCAATTTTGAGTCTTTTCCTTTTTATGGTTCGCTTATATTCTAATGATTTAACCCCTTACTGCCTTTTTTTCTAATTAAGCACTTAAGTCTTCCATCAATTTGTTGGCATTTCTTGGAAATATAAGTAACATAATTAAGACAGTGTAAACTGGAATGCATTTAGAATTAGATTGTCCTCTCTTCAGCATTTGCATAGATGATGTATGAAATCACATTTGCCACTTACAGAGCAGAACTTATATTTGAGTGTTTAACAGGTTTATTGAGCCATAGTTTACATACCATAAAATTCATTTATTGAAAGTACACAATTCAGTGATTTGTGGTAAATTTTTAGAGTTGTGCCGCCTTCAGCATAGTCCAGTTTCAGAACATTTCTGTAACCTCCCCAAACTCCCTTGAACATTTTTGTATTTAATTGCAAGCCCCAGCCACAAGAACGACTGATCAGCATCTGTTCAGTTTTAGCTCAGCACAGTCTTGAAGTTCTTCCATGTTGTAGCATATATTAGTATTATGTTTCTTTTTTGTTGCTGAATAGTATTTCATTGTATGGATATACCATGTTATGTTTATCTGTTCGCCTGTTGGCAGGCATTTGAATTGTTTTCTGTCTTTGACTCCTAAAATGCTGCTATAATTGTGTGCAAGTTTTTTTGTGTGTGTGTATCTCAATATATTGGATAGATTTCTAGAATCAAATTGATTATCTCCTTTAAGCATAGGAATTCTATTCCCTTTTTGCCTACTTGTCTTCTGTAAAGTAAGGTATTGGATTCCCTCCTACCCCAAAACTTCTTCATTTCTTTCCTTTTCTCTCCATTCTTGCCCAGGGAGCACAATACTTGGGAACCTGAGAAAAACTTGGATTGCCCTGAGCTAATTTCTGAGTTTATGAAAAAGTATAAGAAGATGAAGGAGGGTGAAAATAACAAACCCAGGGAGAAATCAGAAAGTAACAAGAGGAAATCCAATTTCTCAAACAGTGCTGATGATATCAAATCCAAAAAAAAGAGAGAGGTAAGCTTTATTTCTCCTCTCCTCCCCCCCTCACCCCCCACTCTTCTGCTTCCTGTGCTTCCTCCTCGCTCCACCCAAAAAAGGGGGGCACTGTTTTGGTTGTTCTTATTCTAGGGATAGCCTGTAAGGTAAATTGTTGAACACAAGAGCTCCCCAGGGAGTTCTGTTGATCCACTACAGCGCCCCCTCCTGGCTGAGTAAGAAATGTAATATGTGTCCACTGAATTGTGTTAAGGTGGCAAAATTAAATCCCTGTAAAACGTGCAGCCACTCTGTGCCTTTTTTGTGAATAGGTGGCTGAGTTGTCTTATGGAGAGTCCTCAGTGAATTTTTTAGGGATAGAAAGAAGCTTTAAAATATCTTACTTCACTTTTTTCTTTTATTCTAAAGAGAGCACTTAACTTTAACCCTTTATATTCTTTCTTTTTTAACTAAGGTGAAATCACATAACATACAACGAACATTTTCTTTTATTTTTAAATGATCTAGTTATGGCCACACCAACACATGTAGGATCGTAATTCCCTGACCAGAACCAAACCCATGCCGCTGCATGGGAAGCGCATAGTCTTCCCCGCTGGACCGTCAGGGAAGTCCCCAGTTAACCATTTTAAAGTGAACAGTTTAGTGGCATGTATAGTCTCGCTTGATCCTATTGTATTTTTACATACTTCAAATAAATTACTTTTCATCTTCCTTATGAATATTTTTATTGTTCAGTTTTTGAAAATGTGTTTATGAAATTTTGGTTTGATTCAGTTATTTTAATCCTTCTGATATATAGCTGTTAAGTAACTAGCCATAAGCACTGTTCCTGTCTTTTTTTTTCTTGTCTATATGTTTTCCATCTGTGCACATGTGTCTCCATCACCCCCCACAGCTTCCATTCCTTTCATTAATTTCAGGGTTGTGAAGTCTTTTGTGGTGAAGGATATATCATACCCTTAAAGTTTAATAAAATAAAAGTGTAAGTCTGCTTCTGAATCTTCTAGCATCCCTGCCATAAGCATCCATATTTATCTTCATTTTCCTTGGATACCCATCTTGCTAGAGCATTAGTTCTCAGCCCTGGCTGCATATTAGGCTCATGGCAAGGGGGACAGGCGGGTGTTTCAAAAGCCTCCGGTATTGCTTTGGAAAAAAGAAGCCTCCAGTGCCCAAGATGCACTCCAGACCAATAAAATTCAAATTTCTGTGGGTTGGACCTATGCACTAGTATTTTCTAGAGACTTACACAGGTGATTCCTGGTCTCCAGAGGAGAGAAAATGGGAGAACAACTTTCCAAAAAGAATTGAAATAAGAATGAAAGATTGGAGGCTGTCAGTGAAAGTGGATGCTAGTATTTCGTTTGTTTCCCTGATTAATTTTATTTTTTGCAATCTTATTTTTTAAAACTGCCCTATTCTGGTGAGGTGTGTATATCATGATATAGCATACTAGTAGATAATTTGAAAATGCCTTCCCTTCTCTGAGGAGCTAAGACATGGGTCTGTCTTTCTTTTTACTTTTTTATTAGTCCTTTGTATTCTGGTTCTTGTCATTTGATGCATTTTCCAGCTAAGTAAAGAGACCAAGAAACAACACAGCATGACTTCTATAGCCATTTTTGACATTCAGTGTGTATTTCCTCAACCTAACGTTTCTGTCCTTTTAAAAAGGAGCAGTCTGGGGGCGGGGGCAAAAAAAAAGGAGCAATCTGACTTTGAGACACTGGCCAGTGCAGAGTTTGGTTCCTAGGCCAGGTTTTGATGCTGCTGACCTTGAAAACCACCCCTCCACACACATGTCCCTTACGTTGTAATGTTCATCTGGGGCCCCTGGCAGCATTCTCAGCAGTGCTGATGGCTGTCATGTAGGCAGCTGGGAAGATAGGTGATTGTATATTTTAAAGGTGCAGGAGGGGATTTCGTTTCTTTCTTTAGACCACTGCAGAAGAAATTTGTTAGTCGGCATTATGCCTGATTTAAGATTACTGCCTGTGTGATGATTTTAGCATTTTCCTCGCCTCGGCTCCTTTTCAGCTGCTTGAACATTTTTCTTCTTTTCCCTCCCTATGTGGCAAACTGTTTTCAGCCGCCAGCTATGATTTACGACTTGGTTGCTGTGCCAGCATTCCAGCTGTGAGCAGCTGTGTGCACATCTGGGACCCTCCTCCCTTTAAGCGCCCCCAAAAGAGGCTATGCTTTTGAGCCTGTATGTCCCCTGATTCATGCATGGGGTTTCCTGCTCAGTGCGGGTCCTGGTATCTTTGGGACCACCTGGATGCTGAAGGCTTTGTATCTCTCAGAAGAAAGCAAGGTGAACGGCAGATCAGAGATTTTAGCATGAAAATCAGACATTGGCGATTTAGTTCATTTGGGCAGTCTTTCTAAGTCTTTTTTGTGTTACCATTAGATAAGCTGGCATTATCTTCCATAGTAAGGTTGTTTAAATTACCTGGTTTGTATAAAATTTCACCATTTTGCTTTCACCAGTGCCATCGCATCTCAATCAAATCCTATGCTCCTTATCTAGATTGCATGATTGCAATTTGACCAAGTTTGAATAATCCCCTATAGAATTTTTTTTTAATCCCTCTCCAGTTTACTCTATAAAGCTAATGACCTATCTCCATCAGGAGGGGACAGGCACAGATCAGGACCTCTTCCCCAGTTCATATCGTATGTGATCTCTGAAAGAAATTTGCTATTTTATGGTAGTTCTTTGAATCCCTTCTTAATCTTAATCATTGTTCATTTGTAAGTACAGATGGCTATGTGAAAAGAAGTATTAAAAATACTGGTCAGTGTTAGGTGAACTGAAAGTCCAGAGAATAAACTCCAGATTGAGAGGTGGTATACTTGAAGTTTATAAAATGAAAAAGGATTTAGTTTGCCTAGACTTATCATCTGAGAAGCAAGTTTAAGGATATTAGATTAGGGGATGAGAGGAGTTCCTAGATGATGACTCCAGAATATTTAAGGGATATTAGCAGTTTTAGGGGCCACTCCCAGGCCTTTGACGGAATACTAAAAGGACAGCTGCATCTTCCTGCAAAATAGCTCTTAGCATCTCTGTTGCTGGCTGACCCAGTATTGTATTTCTGCAGTTCTAAGAACTTTATGAATTGAGTGACAAAAATGGTATCCAGTAATATTAACTTAGGTTGTGTTTTGTTGAGCTGAGAAACAGGGAGGTTTTTTACTCTTACCTCCAAGCTATAACCTTTCTTCATCTTCTATTTATAGCAGAGCAATGATATCGCTCGGGGCTTTGAGAGAGGACTGGAACCAGAAAAGATCATTGGGGCAACAGATTCCTGTGGCGACTTAATGTTCCTAATGAAATGGTGAGAGTGATTGGGCCTCCCTCTGCAATTGTGTTTCTTTGCAGTGACTTGAATTCATATGGAAGATAGGGAGGGAAGACTGAGTATTCCCCAGCTAAGAATTTTGATTGTCAGGGATCTAAATTTTTAACTGATACCAGCTGTCAGTATTAAATGGGAATTATAGTTCAGAGTGGATTTAAGATTGTAAAACTTTGGTATTAAGCCAAATTACATTAGCCCACATACCAGAAAATGGTAGAATTGAGGTAGGAAACATACAAACATGACCTAACCATTTATTTACACAGTTCTGAATCATTTACCATTACACCATGAGCCTGTGGCCATGGGGTAGAAATTGAGTGAGGCTTTCTGCCACCACTGAAGACCAAGACCGCTGAATAATGTCTAAAAGAGAAAAGTAATCTTAACAGAAAGCATTAAGGATAATACTAGCCAAAGCACAAGTTATTTCATCCGGTAGAGGGAATAGCTCTTAGAGGAAAGTGTAGTTGCTTCCCCTCAGCTTGGTTTCTTAAAGTCAGAGTGATTTATGGTGCAGCCCCCCTGCCTTTGTGTTTCCAAGTGTTCTGGCTTGTGATTTAAGTTGGATCTCTAAATAGAGGGTTCCTGCTACAGTGCCAGTAAGGAAGCTAATTACCTTAAAAGTTGGATAGTCAGGAGGTTTAACATTTTATTTGATCGAAATTTTGCTGGTAAATTACCCAGAAGCCTGTATTTGAAGAATCACTATAATCTGTCCAAAGTCAGGAGCTGTATTGCCTGCTCTTCCCACTTAGCCATATGTGGAACTTAACGATTTACATTCACATATTAACTAGCTTTTTCCACCACAGTCCAAATTTGGGTAGCTGCTATAAGCTGTATATGTTTCCCCCTCCTCTTCCTATCCATAATGCTAACCTCCATGAGTTCAGCATCTCCATTTTCTAGAAAAGGAGTTAGGTGGAGGGGGGAAAAAAAGAAGTTAGTTGTCTTTTCCCACATCTCAGTGGAATGTTAATTTAAAAAGATTTTTTTTTCTTGATTTGGAATCTTGGTTAAGGAACTTGCTAGATTTTTGTTGTTTTTGTTACACTGGATAGTAAAAAGTGTAACTCGAGTAATTGAAATTTGCAGCTAATTCCTGCATTTCATTTTAGTGACTAGGTTTTACATTCTTTGCTGACTTAAGTTTCTATTTTCTTATTGTTCCAACCTACAGTTCTGACCAAAGGGGGGATGAGTGTTTAAAAGGCCAGAAGATGAGGAGGGTTAGGACCCTTTCATGATCCAGATGATCCAGAAACTGGATTGAGCAGTTTATGCGTAATCAATAGGGCTGAATGTAGCTTTGATTGTGTGTTCACTCACATGCTCATACCCACAAATAAAACTTATGAAAGCAGAATTTATATAGTAGTTTAATTTTCAGTCTTTTAATTAAACCCGCTATGTGTTCCAGCTATTCTAGCTGAAGACTTCTATTTTCTTCCTGATGTAGTGGTTAAATGATGTTTACTAACAATTGATTCATTGGAGCCGTTAGGATCCTTTTCCTTTTGATGGAGAGGAAATCAAGTCAGCTAATTCATAATTTAGTAACACAAACCAGTGTTTGGACAGACTCTCATTCTTCCTCCCTTCTAAGTCTCATATTCTTTCTCTCCAGGAAAGACACAGATGAAGCAGACCTGGTTCTTGCAAAAGAAGCTAATGTTAAATGTCCACAAATTGTGATAGCATTTTATGAAGAGAGACTGACGTGGCATGCATATCCTGAGGATGCGGAAAACAAAGAGAAAGAAACAGCAAAGAGCTAAAGGAGGGGGTGGTCTCTGTCATTTCTCTTTGTACATAATACATTCAGCTCCCTGCCTCCTCTCCTTTCTACCCACCCCCTTCTATCCTAAACACATCCATAAAAAATGTGCTTATCACTGTGCTCCACAGGAGAAATGTTGGTATTGGTTCTCTTGTAACATAACTGATGGTCTGATTCATGATAAGTGTCTCTCTGTGAAGACCAGGCATTTACATACTGTGTGTAATTCCCACCATTTTTTCCTTTGCCCTGCTCTCTCCCTTCTGCTCCCCTGTGACCTCAAGATGAGTTTTAACTTTTTAGTCACCTTAGAGTCTTGATCTTTTCAGGGTTGGTTGCTTTTTAGGTGGGGGATTTTGGTATAATGATGTTGAATTTTGGTTTCTTGCTTTGGCTCTTAGAACATGTTGATGACCAGCTAGCCTTTGTTTTGAGATGTTGGGATGGAAAAGATGTTGCCCGTCTTTTAAAAAAGCCAATAGCAACTGCCTACCTGTTGGGGCTTTCCCAACCTCATTCAGCTCTACCCAGGAGAATACAGGGTTCCTGATGTGGTCTTCTGGGCCACCCTCTGTTGGTCATCCTCACCATCCTCCCAGAAGAGTGGCATCCTTAGGAGGGCTTGAAATTTTACATTCAGATTTGTCAAGGCACTCCTTCTAGCCCTAGGACTTTTGGCCTTATTTCTTAGCAGTCCCTGATTCGGCTTCTGCAGGTTGGTAAAGTCTGTTATAAAATGACAAGATTATTAACTGTGGAAATTTGTAGCTATTAGTACATGAGGGTGATGGGGTAGGATACAACTGTCTTTATTATCACATTTGGTATGTATGTATTATTTCCTTCCATCTCTCTCATTTGGATTACATATTTATGTAGGTGTGAGTGACTGCCTGGTGCTTGTGCCAAGGTGCTAGGCACCCTCCAACCCTGCCAACTTTTGTGGCCTCCCAAAGCAGTCGTGTTACCAAAGAGGCTTCAGACTTCTCAGTGGACCCCACTTTCCCCTCCATGCCATTATTTTCAGTGGGGAATTCTTGGAGGGGAGCCACTGGCCACAGTATCAATTTTAAATATTCATAACATTTATAATCGTAGATTCCTTGCTTTGTTGACTTATGGATTTGCCACCGAGAGTCCCCAAAGTGTTAATGCCCTTCCTTTTTTCCACCCTCAAACTCTTCAGTTGTTGGATCTTATTTTTTCTTTTTAATTAATTTCTATGGAAGACTATCAACCTTCGAGAATGACATGCCCCAGCATTAGCATGTTGACACAGCCTCTCCCCAACTCAGCAAAGTATTTCCTTTTTGGCTTCTTCCTGCTTTGCCAGTATGTTGAGAGGTTATTTTTCTGATTATAGCCTTCAGTCTTTGTTCCCCAAGAAACACCCTACTTCTCTTTTCCCTTTTTTTCTTGTAGTTAAACGGGGCTAGAGAATCAAGACTAAAAGTAAGGAAATAGCAGGGTTTTGAGCATCCTTGTCCCAGCCTGAAGCTGAGGAAATAAGAATAAATGCTTGAAATAGCCTTAACTCTAGAGTTCACCAGCCATTGAGGTTGTTTTTGTGGTTGCTTTTGATTTTTAAAACATAGCTGTCTGGCCAAGAGCATTCAACCATCTCTAGATTTTTTCAGAGTAATGAGGGGAATGGAGAGATTGCTCCAGTTCACAGATGAGCCAAATAATATGCAAATCATATACCCATTCATAGCATTTGTTAACATTGCTTCCCTGCTCAGCTGCTGATTGAATTCTGTGTGCTTGTATAAATTATGTCAAAGATTATACTGCACAGTTGAGAAGACAGCTGTTGCAGTGACATGACAGACTGGAACAATGAAGCTTTTGGTTTTAGCCATCCAGGAAAATCCTTCTGAATATGTGATTGGGTGAGAACTCATAACCCATGCCTCAAATGGGTAGGAGTTTAATCTCCGTCTTCCTTAACTGAAGGAATTAAAGGCCTTGATCAAGTGCTGGATAATTGACAGGTGTTAGTACTTAATCTCATGGGCATGTGAACGGAAGGCCGGTCAGAAAAGAGGTCTTTCCTGTGAGTGACTAAGGACATCAGTTAGGGTGTGCTAGAACAGGGCAGGAGTAGGCCAGAGCTGCTGAGGAGACCATCTGGGTCTCTCCATGTGCAGGTGGAGAGAATGACAGCTCATCCACGTAGCTAGTGTGTGTCTCCCAGGAGGAGTGGGCGCGTAAACAGTACAGTGGCCGTGTTTTTAGAGCGCAAATCTAGGCCATGGACGAAAACCAGCCGGCTTGCTTGGTACTGAGATTGGTCTTGAGGAAGCTGGGACACATGGTTGCCAGGGTTAGGGGTAATGTTTAATTAAGACAGTCATCAAAATCTGGTTTCTTTCAACAAAAAAAACCCAGTATTGTCTGCTATTTATCACTGCTTTAATACTTTAGTTTTCACTCCATTCATCTTTTTCTGTCCACAGTTATTGAAATCAAGGTCTTATACTGTGTGCTGCCCAAACAACTTGTTCTCTCCCTGCTTAACCGCAGCCAGTTCTGTAGGAACAGGGGGAGCCAGCCGCCAGCCTATGCCGCTGGCATTTGATGGTGTCAAGTAGCTGTCCAGGCCCTTGGAGAATTGCAGCCTCGAACAGAAACCTGCTTTCCTGGGGCTTTCTCCTCTCAGAAAAGTTAGTAGCCCTGGGCTAAGCACTCTTAAATACCTAGGTCTCAAGTGCTTAAAGTGTGTTTTTCCTGTGTTAGTCCTCTTTCAAAACATCTTCCTAATGCTGGGTTTCTTCTTGTAATCAGCATTCAAGGATTTCTCCTTCCACAGAATTTAGGAGAGCTGTGAGCAGCAGAGTCTACCAAGTCAGCATAGCTGCTTCTCTGAGCCCTGGGCTGGACAGACGCCCTCACGTTAAGATCAGCTGTTAGAGAATGTCAGCCCTGATGGAAGCACCCGTTTTTAACCTGGAGAGGGCCATATCATTTTTCCTTCTGCAGTCCAGTTTTCCTCTGCTCAAGAGAACCTTTGGACCTGCGGTGTTCTAACACTCGAAAGTCTAGATGGTTCTTGGCAGTCCATCAGCCATATATCTGTACTACTTTTTGTTGAAGAAAAGCTGGTCTTGTTCTTGGGCGGTTTTCAGCTATTCTTAACTCTCTGTTCCTGTGCTGTAGCCTCCCTACAGTTCAATTTCCTTATCTTTAGGCCAAATCCTGGGGCCTGGGGGAAAATGTGTGATTTTCATCTTGTGATTTGGTTGGATCTATGTTTAGCCCAGCTTACCTAAAGGTGGAGAGGGGTCAGAGGGATCCAGCAAGTGACTGTCTTTGCCCCTAGGGTTTGGATTCTGGGGCCTAAAATAAGTTCATGGTGACACAAGAACCTCAGGAAGGGTTATGTCATTAGACTGGAGATGTGGAAATGGCTTCTCACAAACGAGGTCAAAGGAAAAGCTCATTTGGCACCCATATCCATCCTTTTGGTTTAGTTTTTTAGAGTGAAGGTTAAGTGCTGAGATGTGTACTATTGTAATCGGACCACCAAGCAAGCATACCTGTCAGAGCAGAGAGAGGAAAGGTCTGAACCCATTGTATTTATTTTTTCCATTTTGGCTCTACCACTAATCATAAAAGTTAGGTTTTTCAAAAATTGAGGTGTTACCTGGCTTGCCCCTAAGAGCATATGCTCAGAATTGGGGCCCCCACCCGCCCAGTTAGTCACAGTGGATTTGTATTGAGCTGTCCAGTTCCTGTCACATTAGTGTACATCAGCATTTACTTCATTCATTGGACATTTTTTGGCCTTGGGGATACAAAGTTCAAAAAGATGCAGTCCCTGACCTCAGAGAAGCTTCATACTGCTGCATAGTGTAATAAATGTTACAGGTGGGCACATATTTTATATTTGGGGACAGAGACCACTGGTTGGTGTAGTTTGTGGATCTATACTAGAGTGATGGTTAGGTTCGTGTGGAGAAAAGATCAGTGACCTTGGATGAACCAAGGTAACTGGCCATAGATGAATGCAAGGGCTTGTTTTAGCCCAGAAAGTAATGAGAACAGGTTTAGTTAGAAATGCTACTCCTGAGAGAACAACAGGTTAAGTGGGGGTTGAGAACCCCTGGCTTTGGTCCCTAGGTTCTCTGCCAAAGTATTTAATAGTGTAGTTAATCCTTGCTTGTGGAAAGCATCAGCTGTGATGCACAGCCAGTTTTGTGTTGTTACTTAATCGTAGATCCTGTAAAATGTATTCCTTGCAGATCGAGAGTTGCTCACACCCTTTTCAGTTTCTCACGCTTTTTGAAGGAATTAACATGAGGCTGACTTGGAGCCTAAAACAGGGACGTACTTTCCAATGTGCTGAAAAGAAGGCTTGGGCCCATCTGGTGACACTCTGTTCCGGACAGTGTAGTTTTATTTCATGCTGCAAAATGGTGATTTCTAAGCAAATATTGTGTCAATTGTGCGGAAACCTCCCAGAAACACATGTGACCTGGAGTTTTGGACTTAATCCGTCTGGGGAGGTCCAGGGTGAGGCCAATCCATGCTAAGAGAGCCGTGCTAAGAAACAGTCTGACCTTAAGAAATGTCCTAGTTCTGACCATGTGACCACAGGAAAAATGATACTTTTCTCTGCTTGCATAATTGAGAGTTGGATAATTGAAAGTTGACTTAAAGGTGAAGGTTCTTTGGATAGCTTCATAAAAATTCTAGTTTCTTTTTGCTTGTGCTGAGTTTCTTGAATTTTAAACTACCTCATCTTGTCTCTTTTTAGAGTTTCTTCAGCTTGTCGTTTGCCACTTTAACATCGTGCTTTACTCTGACTGTTTTCTCAGATGGAGTATTTCCTCTTTGTTGAGAGCATGTTTTCTAGCCTTTCGTTCTGATCCTCATTTCACCCAACATCTCATGTTGCTCCTCTATCAGAGAAATGTTTTAAGATAGTTTAAAATCTTGGTTCATTGGAATAAAGTGATCCTCCTATTTGTCTCTGAGGTCAGTAGGAGAAGGAGTTAAAACAAGGTGGTAGGAGGGGACAGACCCTGCACTGGAGGCAGCCAACAAGGGAAGAGCCATTAATTAAGACAATTTCAAAGTCAACTGATTGTGATCATTAATGTCACAATAGATCAAAACCTAATTATCACAGCCTAGGTAAGAGCCATCAGTATTAATCAGAAAATCTAATAGGAAACTATTATCAAGAAATTAGGCCAAATTGAACGCAATGAACTTTTTATCTTGTCATTCTCTCCTCTCCTTTTTCTCTTTTTTCTTTTTCAATTTGGTATGTCCCCTGGCATTGGTGAGTGTGACCCTCACAGCTGACCCAGGCCCCAGTGGCCAGCTTGTCATGCTTTTTGAGGAATTCTAATGCAGACTGACCCTGAACTGTCACTGCTGCTTTAATCAGTCTTGAACTTGCGCATCACCTGGACTTTCCCAGTGTGATCAGCAATCAATGAGAAATAGGTCTTGCAGTGGTTGGTCCTTCCTGGAACTAGAGTATCCCTGGTGAACAGTGGCTGTGTGTATTAACTCACTGTTGGAGCTTCTGATCCGCGTAGGATCCTGTTGCTCTGGCTACTGCAAGTGGGTATGGAGGAAAAGGGGCGCTTCCTGCCTGGAGAGTCTTCAAAAAGACCTTGGAAGAGGTCGAGTGTCATCATATCACGGCACTTTTAAAGGTTCAAGTCAGTGTTTTGCAGTTTCCAGTAGCTTACGATTTGATCTAAACCAGGACTGGCTGTGGGTTTAGTTTAGTTTATCCCCTAGTTTTAGGGTAACAGTCATAGTGATTTCTATCAGAATCCAGTATAAATCCAAAGGGGGTGGGGATATGTTTTTCTTTTGCCTTTTGTTAAAGATTTAGGCCTCTGGCAGGAGGTAGGAATATTACAAGAGTCTCTGACTAGTTAATAGAGATCACTTCATACCACTTCATACCCTCTCCCTAAATGGAAAAATGAGTGTCACCATCTCTCTCCTTCATCAAACTGATGTGAAGATACCACAACTCCTGAGGTTGAGCTGAGGCAGAAAGGGTGGAAAGCTGCCACCCCTGGGGGTCATGGGGGAAGGACGAGTGGCAGCAGCGGGTTGGTGCCGGGGTTCCCAGGGGAGCCTGTAGAGAAGGTTGCCACTGCTGTTGCTGGCTTTTCCCCGCCAGCATGGAGCTCAGAGCACTCCCCACCACCACTGAGGAAGTGGTTCTTAGCTTTCTGCTTGAGCGTGGTCTTGCTTCATTCTGAATTTCAGGATTTGGGTTACTCAGTATAGAACTTTTGAGAAATCGGTGTGACTTAGTCCTTCACGTCTTATGGTAAACTGAGTATATATTTCTTTATAAAAGAATTCATGCTCTTAATGTTTAAAATGTAACTTTATTTTCAAAACGCCCATTAACGCATGAGTTTCAGAAGTAGTTTGTTTCTTCTCCAAGACTCCTTGGGTTACGCTGGATGAATAATAGGCCATCAGTTAATACTTGTGGGTTGATTGGGTTCATCTGGTTGCAGAGTGAGATCTACCTACCGACTTCTGCTCTCAGGTGCGCTCTGAGGGAAAAAATGCTCCAGGGTGTGGAATAAGAATTGAGTGGATGCTGACTGTGTGCCAAGCTCCTCCACTGACTTATAACGGCTGACCTTGGGCAAGTCACTCCTTTCAATGCCTCAGTTCCCCATCTGTCAAATGGGGGTAATAATACTGACCTACCTCACAGGGGTGTTGTGAGGCATTGTAAATCATAGTTGACAGAATCCTTTAGGGTCCTCAATGGAGGATGCCTTGAGCCGAAGTCTAGGTTTTTGTCCTCACTGAGTTGTCCCAAGGTTGGAACTACTTAGTGCCCTCGGCAAGTTCTCTGGCCCCCACCCCTCATCAAAGCTGCTAGTTCAGATGTTGACAGTGTTTTCATGAATCTTGGAGTCAATAGTCCAGACTTACTTAGGATGTTACGGGGGAACGGCACTCAGTATTTTCTGTCTTGCATCCACAAAAAGAGGCTGTTTTGAGACTGAGAGCATTGGATTAAGGAGTCAGGGGTGCTACTGCTTGTTTCCCTGCAGGTTGGGAGTTAAGGCTTGGAAGGTACTGGAGCTGTCTCAGGAGCAAAGTACACACCATGGGCGTGATTTATGTTTCTCACTCCCTGAACTGATCCCAGAACGGCTGGGTCACTTCACTTCTTCTAGGTATCTGTCCTTGAGCCTCCGCCTCCCCATAGGAACCAGCTGGTTGAATAAACATAACTGCTTCCTCCATCCCCCACCAAAAAAGCCACGGTGGAAATTTTTTTTTTCTAGGGACGTGATTAACACTCAGAATTGGGCCTTGATACTCCTGAGAGCTTCATCCAGTTCACCCTTTTCAGCATCTGTCATCTCTCAGTGTCCACAGTCTGAACCTGACTTTGACCCTTTTTCCCTCTGGTTTGGGAAAACTTTCGGACACTAGTTGCCCAGGTGTGGGCTCAAGAGCCTTCCTCTCCATCTCAGTTTAGGGGCTCAGCCGGCTCCTCTTCTTCTCTTTCTCTCCCTCTCCTTGGCCCTAGATGTGTAACCCACGAAAAAGCACAAGATCCTGGCCCCTTGCTGCAGTCACATTCCAGTTCTTGGTGTTTTGTGGACTCCTGTTCGCAGCACCGGCAGCACCAGGCGGTTCTGGGGAGGCATGGAGGGTGGAGAGAGCATGTCTGCCATCCTGCCAGGTAGTCAGGAGCTGGTTCGCCCGCAGCCCACCGGCCTCCCCACCCCTTCCCACAGGGTGGGCTCTGAGAGACTCCAGGAGCTGGGTTTCTTTCAGCACTCAGTACCATCGTGAGCAGCAAAACAAATCACACTTTGTAGCCAGATTTCTGAATGGAAAAATGGGAAATTGAATTCTCTACGGACCTTTTTGATTTGTGGGGGAGTTTTGGTTGTGTTTCTTGGTTATATTTCAGCCAAACATGTCTGCTTTTGATTTTTTTTTTTTTTTTAGGATAAGTGATATATATATATGTTCTCCTTTTAAATGTAAATGTTTCAAAGTAGGCAATTTACGTGTTTCCATACCTGACATCTGATGCAGACCTCATTCTCTCCCCCCTTCCACCCACCCCCTTTCCCTCTTTTCATACTCTTGTATTGGTTCTAATAAATGGTTGCTTTTCAAGTACGGATCCTGAGTGGTGATTTGAAGATGTGGGTCTTACCCTCCTTCCTTAATTTGGACTCAAGCCTCGGCCAGTAGCAGCACATGGGTTTCTGAAAGAGCTGGGAGAACAAGGGCTTTTTTCTAAGCACTCCTGGTCTCTGACTTTCTGCAAATAGCCACGGGGTGGCGCAAGCCTGAGGGAATAAGAGAAAGTGCACCCTACTCCCTGCTCCTTCCCTTAACCCCTTCAAATTCTGTGCCTGCCTGATCCCCAAGTAGAGCTCCTGTCTGCTCCAAATGGCTGGAAGAATAAACAACCTTTGGGGACCCCTAGAAACGTCAGCTTGTAGTTACTGAATTTGTGGAAAACCACATAGACAAACATTTAAAAATCCCAATACATGTGAATTTATAAATAATGACTGATCTTTTTGATTTGCTTCACAAACACCAAAGGAATTGAACATCTAATGATTGTGGGGCATGGTGGGGGCAGGGAACAATTGGAAGTTGGATTAGAAAGAAAAGGTAGATAATTAAGCATTTGCTGGGTAACATAAGCCTGTCACAGTTCTGAATCTCATAGGAACGTGGGCAGAACCTCAGGGAGTGAGCAGTGAAGACGGAGGGATGCCAGAACCCAGACCCGCTGAGAGGTGCCTCCTCCTTTTCCACCATCTCTCATCTGCAATTCCCCCTCCTGTTTTCCCTTCTTGCTGCTGAGTTATAGGGTCTCCCCAGTCTAATCTCGTAAAGTCTCATGAAGACATCTGTAGGTTGGCTGGTTTAATGGTCCATGACCTCATAAACATGGGACAGGAGAGCCATTTGGTCCACTTCAGAGCCAGACCCTTCTGGACATTATTTATTTCCTACCTCTGAAGCTGGGGACTGCTTGCTCCCTTCCCTTTCCATCTCTTTCTAGTTCTCTCACCATCACGCACTTTATCTCTGCCTTGGGCCCATCAGAAAGCACGACTCTGGAGTTTTGACACTCGCTCCCACGCCTAAACAGCCGTGTCTTGGTTTTGTTTCCCTCCGGTGTGTCAGGGTATGCTTGCCCGGCACTCAGCTAAGCTCTTCGCCGCTCATCACTCTTCTCCCGGGAACCCTGACCCTCAGCGTGCCAGCAGACGAGGCCGGCCAGTCGTGCCTGCCCCTTTGTCTCCACTGCGGAGCTTGCAAAATCAATGCAGCCCTGACAGCCTGGGGAAGATGGAGGGCCGCCGCGTGGGAGTCTGTGCTTAGCTGGATGACTGAGTGCATAGCTTGAAATCGCCCTGTTAAGAGAAAGCAGCCCCCCAGGCAGCCTCCTGCTTTTGGAAGGAAGTGGGAGAGGAGCCCCAGAGCCCCCGTGCTGGGAGCTGCTGTGGAACGCAGCCCATTATCACAACCTGTGGATAGGCCAAGAGGCTCTCCAGGCCCGGGGTGTGCCCTGTGGTGGTGGGTGGGGGACAGATAAGGCAAAGCCTGGCCAACTGGTGTGTGGCACGCCACATGGGCACAGTGTGGAGAGTAAAGGGGGAGGGAGAGCCCACACAGACTAGACACGGATGCAAGGGCCTGGTTGTTTCCTCCGCCCAGGGTCCTCTCCCTCCCCCAACCCCCTCCGCAGCTGTAACATCTTGCTTTCCAGGTGCCAGCTCCCTCCTCTCGCAGCTTCTGTCTTTATTTGTGCCTGGTTTCTCCCTTTTGTCTACTCCATCGTGTGTGTTTTTCTTGTCGAGAGCCGCGTTAGGCATTACTGACAAAATGGAGGCACGGTCCCCGGCCCCCTCTCCTCATTCCGCAGGCACGGATCCCGGGATGAAGGAGTTAGGCCTTGTAATTCTGACTTGTCTTTTCCTCTCCTCAGCTGAGTTGACTGAAAGGAATATTCAGGTGCTTATTGTTCTTGGGCATGAGAAGGCACAAAGCCTTCTGCAGCATTGCTCAGAAAATAATTCATAAAGTTAATCATTGAGATTTGTTTAAGGACTTTTACAGAAAAGTGTTCCAGGATGAGCACATAGGCCGCAGCTTGAGGCCATGGGAGGGATTGATATCTGAAGCCTATTTGTGAGGAGAATGTTTATGGCAAAGGAGTTTACTGAATTTAGGGTTTAGAAATAATTTAAACAGAAGTTAAAGAGTTAAGGAATGTTGTAAAGTTAGCATATTTTACTATAGCTTATACAAGTTAGGAATTTTTAGAGACACTATAGCTAGAAGCCTTTTTAAGAGATAGTGAGCTCAGGGGCAAACAGGACTTAGGAAGATTAGTAAACTGAGGAATATAGCATGAGTTACAATGTAATCACAAGTTAACTATAGGACACATTAGAGGAGGTAGATAATAGATGATAAGGGTGATTCCCAGAGAAATCACTGAAGCAGGAACTCTGAAGAGCAACAATGATTTATGGAGATAATAAATCTGGGAGAGGGGGAACTGAAAATGTCAAACCTCTGGCCTAATGTTTTTGTAAAAGTATAAAAGAGAATCTTAAACTTGGAATAAATAGGCAGTCCATAGAAAAATGAGAGGCTGTCTCATTCGCTGACACCGTTCAGCTCTTCAGGTTGAATCCCTGGCTGCTGGAGCTGGAGTCTGGCATTCTGTCTTTCTTTTTCTTCTCATTCTGGTCTCTGCCCTCCATGTTCTCTCCACCCCCTTCAAAGTCCATAAGCAGCCTCAGTTTGGACATTTAATTTCAACCCCATCAAATTATTATCTTTCTTGCAACAACCTGGGACTCTTTATGAGCTCTTTCTACCGCACGCCACCGCTGGAAACAGGTGCATCTCTTTCTCCGTATAATGTGGTGCCTCCCACTCCCTCCCACCCCCCAGACTGGGAGAGGCGATGCCGGCTCAGCGGCCTAATGCTTCCTCTCAGCAAAGCCTTGTGCGATCATTTGGTTATGAGCCAAGGAGAGAGAAAGAGCTGCTGAGAATTAGGCTTGCTGATAAATATGGAGGCTGCTGAGATGAAAAGGTTTGGGGTTATTATTGCACCCTTTCCACTCTCCCCCTCCACCCCTTCCTCCTGCTGCTGCTCTCTTCTGGGGAGGGAAGCTGGTGAGGAGTGGAGGCTCTGGCCACAGCTGCTGCAGCTTATGAAATTCTGCTCCTACATCTGCAGCAAGGGCGGGAGCGGGGCAGGTGAGCTCTGCTGGGAGAGGGAGCGGGGCAGGGATGCTGAACCCCCTGCCTGGGCTTTGCAGGAATGTGATGGACCACTCCTGCTACATCCAAGACCATGCTGCACCTCTCCATGCAGCCTGTTTCTGCCTTACTTCTCAGCCCCGACTGTAACCTGCTGCTGCTTCCCATTTCAACTCTCCTGGCAAGAACCAGGAGAGTCAGCTCCCAGAGACCGGAGCTGACCGGGCTCTGGCCTCTGCCACAGCCCCCCTGCCTCTAATCCCTGTCTCACTTCTCCACTCCAGTCTGCACCTGGAGCTGGGAGGTGGAGGGCATGGAACTGCCGCTTTGATCCTGGGCGAGAGCAGGGGCTGTCTGTTCCTCAAAGGTGTTGTTGGGGAGAATGCAGGCACGTCCACTCCTAGACTAGGACACCAGATCTCTCCATGTGTTCTCCACCCTTCCTGCCTCTCCGCCACCACCTGCCCCTCTGACGTTTTCTCCTGTTCGTCGACCTGTCAGTTTCTGTTTTTCCCTTTTAAAATCATTTAAAAATATTTTTTCCCTTTTTTTCTCTCCCTGTTCTTTTATTTTCATGTTACTAAGAGTAGACAGTAAGAGGGCTTGAGGGAAGAGATTGAGAGGAAATGAAAAGTACATTTTTCCCCCCATTTCTCCTTTAGAGGAATGGGGAAGAGTGTCACCCATTTTCCTTTTTCTGGGATTGGAGCATCTCTACCCGCAGCCCTTCTGATTTTCTCAGCAATGATGTCTAAAACAGGGATTTTCTTAACCTTGAAAAACCATTTCTATTTTTATTGGTTTCTTTATGATTTTGTAGGGGAGAGAAAACCTTGCCATCCCCACAAAGTCAGTTCACTGTGTGATATTTTTCCATGAGAATTTTTAAGATAATCACTTGTGAGAACTTCATAACCCTCCTTGAGATGACTGGAGTCTTGAGTGTTGTAACAAGGCTGGAAAACACTGATCTTTAGTGTCCAGCTAAGCCAATTGGATACTTAGTTCTGTATGAATTTGTTGCAGCCTTTCATCATGGGAGTAAAAACTTTCTTCATGGGGAACTCCTGTTGCCCCATTTGTCAGTTTAGGGGATTAAGGGCAAGTCAAAACAGTTCTCAGACTCCCGCCCTCACCCCATAAGGCCGGCCCAGCCCGCCTTGTAGAGGGAGGTGAGGGACAGCGATCTGATCTCTCATCCCCTCCCTTTATTTCACTCCACGCTTTTTTCACTCATTGCAGATTTGAGGGTTTGGATCAGAGAAGAAGGTTTCTGGTTTGGATTAAGGAGCTGGTTAGGCAGGACTGGGGAAGAACTTGCAAGCTCGGATTGGAGGAGGTGGAGCAGGGGAGGGAGAGAAAAGGGGGTACAAGGATATCCCTGCGAAAGACTGGGAGACCAGAATTAAACGAGGAAGGATGGGAGAGAGGAGGCTTGGAAAACCATTATGTGCTGGGGGCCTGTGCGCAAGCGTGCGCGCGCTACCGCAGATAGGAGGAACGAGGACGCTCACCGCGGAGCCTGCAAGGCCCTTCAAGACTGCATCCTCTGCGTCCAGGCATAATATATTCTCCTTCACCCGACGCAGCGGGCTGGAGCTTCACTTCTGAAGAGCTCTGGGCAGTGACTCAATGTAGTGTTTACCCTCATGTGTCCTGAGTTAGAATCATCTTTGCTGTGGACTGGATGACCACCCAGAAAATCTAGAAACTGTGTTAAATTTGGAACGCCCTTCTGCATCCTGAATGACTTCAATTTCCACCCTGGTGTAGGAGGTGGAGTGCCTGGAATCCTGATATTTCTTCCTTCAATCCCCAATTTTGCTTCCAGCATCCCAGGAAAGGTCTGAGAAGAGAGGGTGTTGCCTGCGGTGGAGTGGCTGTACAGGGGTCCCATTGACTGAAGGCAAGGGTGTGTTAATGTGCATTAGAGATTTCTCAGAACAAAATAGTTGTTGCTCTCCCCCCAAAATGGATGAGGCAAACGGCTCCCCTTTTGCCACCAAGGAAATGGCAGGTCTGTGTGTGTATCAGAGTTGAAGGGGTGTGTTAATTTGAGTATAATCAATCCTGAATATTCATTGGAAGGACTGATGTTGAAGCTGAAGCCCCAATACTTTGGTCACCTGATGCGAAGAACTGACTCATTGGAAGAGACCCTGATGCTGGGGAAGATTGAAGGCAGGAGGAGAAGGGGACGACAGAGGATGAGATGGTTGGATGGCATCACAGACTCAGTGGACATGAGTTTGAGCAGACTCCGGGAGGTGGTGATGGACAGGGAAGCCTGGTGTGCTGCCGTCCATGGGATCACAAAGAGTCAGACACGACTGAGTGACAGAACAATTCTGAATGTATATTTTTGCTCATTTGACTATGTTAAATTCCATGGAGTCCAAGTTGAGTCACTCTGATGGAGGGAATGCAGTAGCCTAGGTAATTCAGGGAGAAGATCATCCCCAAACCCTTTATGAATATGGTTGAGAGGTGCTTCGAACTGTGCTCAGGACAGGCTCTGGAAGATGCCTTATGGGCCAAGGGGAGAAAGTCATTGATGGTGGCAAAGGAAAGCTGCTCATAGCTCTGTACCAGGACAGCCATACAGATCAGAAGCAGAAAATTGCAGGCACTGTGTTTATTCAGGTGGAAAGGCAGAGAGGCCAGAAAGGGCCTCAGGGGCAGCCTGCTACTGCAAGGCTAGCAAGCATGTGGGAAGGTCAAGGGCACAAAGAGTGGCAGGATAAAGTGTGGTTTGAGAGAAATTAGGAAAGAATAGACGCTCACAACTGACCTTGCTCCAGAATTAGCCAAAGCACCAGCCCAGAACAGCCCAGGAAACTGGGAAAAAAATCATCAGATGAGAATTCAAGTCAGGTTTTGTCATTCATAGGCTGTATGATATTGGTTAAATTAATTTCCCGTGCTAGCTGTCAGTTTCCTGAGGGGAGTCAGCTCAAATGTTGAATAATTATTTCATTTTCCACAAAATAGTTTATCTTTTATTATAATCATAACAAAAAGTTGATAAAAGGAAAAAGTGGAAAACACATAATCCTATCATATTAATACATAATAGTTATTTTTATATTTATGTGCTTGATCAGATTTTTGCCCATGGGAGACAAATTCATATTTTTACATTGTGTGCTGTTGGCGCAGTGATAAAGAATCTTCCTGCAGATGCAGGAGACACAAGAGATGTGGGTTCGATCCCTGGGTCAGGAAAAGCCCCTGGAGGAGGAAATGGCAACCCACTCCAGTATTCTTGCCTGGGAAATCCCATGGACAGAAGAGCCTGGTGGGCTACAGTCCATGGGGTCTTAAAAATAGGACATGACTGAGCGAGCACTCAGCACTCACCATTTTGTATGTTTTTGCTTCTCATAAAATAGTTCCATAGCACTATATATTCTTTTTCTTTTTAACCCCAGGTGAAACACAAATAGCAGTATATATTCTTAACAATTATTGCTTAAAATTAATATGAATGTACTACATATGGATTCTACCAGGACCTGCGGCCTGGAAGGCCCTCTTCTACCTCTCTGGCTGTTTCAACTCAGCCTCATACCTTTGAACTAGTGATGGTTCCAGTGTTCCACTCTCAGCTCTGGTTCTTACCCTTGGGGTCCCTCCTCCTGAGATAGCTCAACCGCTCTCGTCATTTCAGCCACCACGTATGATGAAGCTCATGAGTCCCAGACCTGTAACTCTGGGCCTCAACTGTTTGTCTTCTCTGTATCCACGTGCCTTCTGCTGTCCCCTCCCGAGCCTCCTGGAGGCTTCTCCAAGCAAAGAGCTTTATGGATGGAGTTATATCTTGTTTCTTCCTTCTGAGCTCACAGTCTAGGACATAGTTGGTGCTGGGGGATGGTCATTATAGACTTTCTGAGAGATGGACAGTGAACAAGGATGTGAACATAATTTAAAGAATGACATCCACTGCTGTGGTCCGGGTTTAGTCCCTGGTTGGGGAAATAAGATCCCATAAACCATGCTTCATGGCCTAAAAAAAAAAAAAAGAAAAAAAAAAATGATATCCAGGGAGGTTGGATTTGTCTCGCTCATTACCTTCTCCAGAGGATCTCTGCACTGCAGGCAGATTCTTTACCACCTGAGCTATCAGGGAAGCCCTCCCTTGTTACCAGCAAGTGTGAAACTCACCAAGAACACTACCGTGGTTGGCAAGACCTTCCCTGCCCAAACACTGTGGCCTCAGCTCCAGGCCTCCCCCACCGCCCTCCTCCTTTCTGCATGACACTGTCTGGGTCTCAACACCCTTATCAGTGAGGCTGGCCCTTGAAGCACCAGAAGATGTTCGATGGGTATTGAAAGGAGATGCTGGAGAGCTCTGCTAGGAGAGCAGGGCAGACATCTAAGATGGAGAGAGAATAGGGTTTCTAGAGGATGAGGGGATGGGAAGAAACCAAGGCTCAGAAGAAAGAGGAGAGAGGAAACAGAAATGGTGGGTGCATAAAAGGAGAGAAAAAGAAAAGAGAGTCAAAGGACAGGTGAGAAGGATGAGGTATGGTGGAGAGTGAAGGAAGAAGCATCACGGCAGGGAAGGGCAGCTGAGTTGTGTCCAGGTAACTCCTGGTCACCATCTCCATGAAAGAAAGGTGAGGAGAGTCTTTACAGGGACAATTTTATCCAGCCTCCTGCCTGTGAGATGGGGCAGCAGAGGACTGTGTATCCAGGAATGTCTCAGTGGGTGGATGGGTCTTGTCACCAGCTCAGAGAGGTGGAGACCAGACCGGAAATAGGGCTGGTGTGGGGGAGGCTCTGGCCTGAGCAGGGGTAGGGTGAACCTTGGGTAGAGGCAGAGGGATCAACACTGAGCCAGATGCACAGGGCAAAGCAGAGCTGGCCGTGCAGCGAATGCACCGACACCTCACAACTCTGAGAGAGACCAAGCCCTTCGGGGTCAGCCTGAGATGCCACGGTTGCTTGGTGAGAGAGTCGGGGCTGGAACCCAGGGTCTGTCCTCCCCAGAACTTTTGCTGTGTGCTGCTCCCAGAGGCTTTAACTGTACCCTCCTCAATCCTGGGGTGCCTGCTTAGAGCAAGACTGGTCATGACCAAGGGGAGGCTGGGCATTGAGGAGGCCAAGGGAACACAAAACCAGCAGAAAAAGCAGGAGGCATTGGGCGAGGGGTGGGGGGTGGGGGAGTCACCAAGACCCGCCTGGGAGGGGATGGTAGAAATAGACTAGGGAGTCAGGGACCAGGACTGTCCTGAGAAGGGCCCAGAAGGTACCTGCCACTAGTGGTCAGGCAGCCTGAGGTGATTTGGGGGTTTGCTGCCCCCTGGTGGCCGTTAGGGGAACAGCAGTGAGGACTGTCCGCGGACAGGCAGGTGTGGCCTCCTCCACCCTGGGTCTTGCTATCCCATGCGTTCCTGTAGAATGCAGACTGCTGAAATTGGAGGCCCTGGAAACCTCAGGCCCTTAAGCGTCTTGGCTTGGACTGTTAGTGGAGATGCTCTCTTGCCCAGGAGGCGGGGGGCAAGATGGATCCTCACGTCGTCTGCCTGGAATCTCAAGAAATCCAACACTTTTTGATATGGAGCAGGCATACACGAGGGCTTCCCCCATGACTCAGTGGTAAAGAACCTACCTGCAGCGCATTAGATGCAGGAGACACTGGTTCGATCCCTGGGTCGGGAAGATCCCCTGGAGGAAGGCATGGCAACCCACTGCAGTATTCTTGCCTGGAGAATCCCATGGACAGAGGACCCTGGCGGGCTATAGTCCATAGGGTTGCAAAGAATTGGACACGACTGAAGTGACTGAGCAGGCACTCTGGCATTTCATGAACTATTTCATTCAATCATTATGAAGTCCCTATTATGTGGTCAATACTCTTCCCATTATTCCCAGTTGAGGAAACAGCCTCAGTGGTAGGAAGTAACTTTTCTGAGGTGATGGAGCCCTAGGCCTCATGACTCTGAGTCTCTCTACTCATAATTCCGATTTCTCACTCCTCACATCTTTCCAGTGGAGAGGTGCTTGGACCAAAAGGAAATGGGGTCAGGGTAGGAACTCTTCTGTGGCCTCACAAATGTCTTGTAAAGGATGCTTGGAGCTAGAATAATGTCTCAGATGTGTGTTCTACTCTGGGTGCCTAGGGGAACTGCAACTCCATTCATTCAGTATTTCTGAACATCTCCTGGTGGGAGAGCCAGGACACAGCAACAGTCCCTGTCTTAACAATTTGGTGGGTGCAACTGACCAAACGTTTATACTGTGAGTGTTAACAGATGTCATTACAGATTGCCAGGGGTAAGAGAAATTAGGGTGGGAACAAATTTCTCCCAGAGGAGGAAACGTTTTAGCATGGATTTAAGGATGTGTTGGGCCGGCAGACAAAAGGGAGGGGCAGTCTAGGTGGAAACAAGGAGCAGATAAAGGTCAGGCAGAGGGAGAGGGCTCAGGGAGTTAAATACCCTCCCGCAGTTTTGTGTTACTGAAGCACATGCTGTTATGTGCCTGGGTCTGGCTGTGATACAAGAGACAAGGCTAAAGATAAAGAAGAGAGATGCTGGCGAAATGTGAGGGGCTTTCCTTGGTGAGAGTGAACAATACACGGTTTATTCTGCAAGCCTGGCGAGTCCATGGAATTTCAAACGCTGACCATGATTAGACCTGTGTTTTGGCAAGGGGCTTCCGGAGGCAGGGCTACCACCTAGAAGGCTACGCATTAGTCCTGGCAGGAAAATCTGCCCTGAAATCCCTGGCCTGAAGCGTCAGAGCAAAACGAATACGTCGCTTGACCCAGAGAGACGAAGAACGGGGATCTGGGCTTTTAGGCCTGGCCTGGGGCTGGCCGAGGCAGACAGACGCTTGGAAGGTGGCGCGAACCGGAGGAGGCGGCTCGGGGAGGCCTGAGACCCCGCTAGCGCCCGAGGCGTGAACAGACCCGGCAGAGACGCGCGGAGAGAGGGCTCCCGCCGCGCGGGCCCCGCTGGCCAGGAGCCACCCGCCACGAATTTATGGTCCAAAACCGGATGCAGCTGTGCGCAGCTGGCGATGCAAATGTATGCAAATTCACACTGCCCGGACAGGGCTCGGTCGCCGGCAGCGTCAAAGGGGGATGGGGTGGGAAGTGGCGCAGCCTAGTGAGTACTCTTCCGCTCAGAGTTCAGGCAGGGTGTGCGGGGTGCATCATCCCTGCCCTTACGGTCCCCTCGCAGCCCTGTGACAGTCTACCGTGGCTAACATGGAGTCCCCTTCCTGTTCCCGATGACCCTGTGCACCCCACCCCTCACCCCTCACCCCTAGGATGCGGGCTGAGGGACGGCCCCGGCTCCTGCGCTCTCTGAGCATCCCGGCTGGTGAGAGCTTCCTTCTCCGAGCGGAGGCAGCCGTACCGCAGGGGCTGATAATCCCACACTCGCCTCAGCCTCAGGAACGAATCTCTCCTCACCGCCTGGGGAGGGTCGGAAGGCCCGTTTCTTTTCATCCTTTCATTGCAATGAGTTGAGTCCTCCCAACCGCTTCTAGAAAAGTCCTTCCAGATGTCTAACCACAGTCACACGTGCTACTGCTTCAGGCATTTCCCCTGTGATTTGGTAAGAACACTATTCGAGAAGTGCCGGTGGTTGGGTTTTGAGGGTGTGGAAGTGGGATGAAGGATTGCCGGGCACGGCTAGCCACTGAGCACCCCCTCGCCTCCCCCACCCACCCCCCCGTCAGGCAAGACCTAGAAGGGAGTCTGGCTGTCCTCTCCCGGCTGTTGCCCTTTTCTTGCCTGCTCTTCCCACAACGGCCACAAGGGGTCTTCCTTGCGCTAAGAATGGGAAATCCTTGCGCCAGGTCAGAGCGCCGGGAGGCTCCGGCGCCTGGTGCAGTGTCCTCTGTGCGGTCCCCAAGCATTCAGACCCGCAGGCGTCCGGCTAGCCCCGCCCTACCTTCGTGGTTTCACCCGGTTGCAGATGACCTTCAGCTCTCTTGACTCTAGCTCCGGACTGGAGATCGGCACTCTTGGATCTCTTGCTCCTTCCTCCAAGCTTTGAAAGCAGCAGAAGGCTAAGAGTGAGTCGAGGGGAGGAACTCAGGCCGGACACATAGTAGGCGCTCAATAAATATTTTTGAGAGGAATGAAAGAACGTGGCGGTGTCGTGTTCAGAAGCTGGGGGAGGGGACCTCAAAAAACCAGAGGGCACCATAGAGGCAGCGCACTCAGCGCCCTACTGGGGAAACTGAGGCCGTCTGTGGATCATGGCAAGTCGGACTTGGACATCAGCACAGGCGGGGAGGTCCGGTACAGAGAAGGGATATTGGAAGGGAGAGGACAACCAATCAGAAAACACTTTGGGTTATCTTGACCAGGAAAGGTAAGAGAAACGAAGATCACGAGGATCCCTAAAAAGAGGCCTTGTCAGAATGGGGAAATAGGATGTGGAAAAGGTGCTGGAGGCTTGGATTCTTTAGCTAAAAGGAGGAAAGTTAAAGCACCCACTTTCTCCCATGAGGACAGAACTTGTTAAGTTTAGCTGCAGCAGGCAGAATGGTGGTCAGACACCAGGAAGGACTTCCCCATTTGGAGTCAGACCTGCGGTGTATAGTGTAAGGGGGTAATGATTCCCTGTACTCAGGAGCTGGAGGCGAGTTACGCGAAACCACGGAAGTCCGTCAAGGGTGGTTGGAGGTGGGAAAGGTAATATAGTTTCAGAGTTAGACACAGTTGGCAGAAGCCTAGGTGGAGACGGCAACCCTTCCCCCACGGAAGCGGCTGCAGGACCCAAGGGGTTGGTGGTATCTGACCAGGTGCGCTCACTCTGACCGCCCACCGGCAGAGACTCTGGGTGGCCCTGCGACGCGCCCCCCCTGGAGCTTGCTGGGAGCCCTTCCCCAGCCGGGAGGGGCGATCTGTCTCTGGATGAGAACAGGCTTCGAGTCTCGGACCTCACGCTGGCGGCACAGATCTCCACGAAGGTCTGCACAGTGGCTCTTGCTGCACCTCGGCCTCCCGCGCCCCGCCCTTTGGTGCGCTCAGAGCACTTCCTTAAGTGGCCTCTCTGTACCCCTGGGAAAGGGGAGCTTGCCCTGCGCGAGCCAGCAGGACTAATTTTCCTCTTGGCCTTCTAGTTTGTTTCCCTGGGTGATCCTTCATCTGTGAACAGTGACCACACGTTGACTAGCACATAGTAGGGACATGAATGGAAAAGGAAATGGCAACCCACTCCAGTATTCTTGCCTGGAAAATCCTATGGACAGCGGAGCCTGGCGGGCTACAGCCCGTGGAGTCGCAGAAGTCAGACACTACTTAGCGACTAAACCACCACCACCACCAGGAACATCAAATATAGCCTTGGGGTGGAGGCCTGGATTTAAGATGGCTGGGTGGCATCACTGACTTGATGGACGAGAGTCTGAGTGAACTCCGGGAGTTGGTGATGGACAGGGAGGCCTGGCGTGCTGCGATTCATGGGGTTGCAAAGAGTCGAACACGACTGAGCGACTGAACTGAACTGAACTGAATTTACTAACCATGTGACTTCAGTTTGAAGCCTCCATCTCCCCATCTGTGAAATGGGGATGTACCCCTGTCTTGTTCACTTTCCAGACGGCTGGAAAGAATGGATGAGAAAGTATTATTTTACGTAAATTGTGAGCTATGGAGGTTCAACCCAGAACTGGCTGTCTCAGACCTAAGATCCATTATTCCAGGGCGAGACCCCAGGTTCCTGTGGAATTCTGGGTGTAGCCCAGCGGGAGAGATGGAAGACGACCCCACTGTTGCAGCCGTGGGTCCGAGTCTCCAGGATCGGCCCACAGCAGAGGGCGCCCGGGCCCGCGAGGCCAATTCAGTACGGCTAACTCCAGATCGGGCCTGCCTCCTGCGCGCCCTCTGCTGGCAACAGGGAAAACTGCCGCGCGGCCCCTCCCCTGTGCCCACCCAATGGGCTTGTCTCCGGTCTCCTGTTCACGCCCCCTGCTGAAGCCTTGCTGAACCCAGACATCTGACCCTCCAGCCAGGCCTGGCTCAAAATTCCCCTGTTCCTCAGCTCTGTGGAGGAGGGTCTGGCTCTTCCCACCCTTCAAAACTGTGGGAGGATCAAAGTCCCAGTCCCAGGTTTCCTGCCCTTCTCTATACCCTCACTGGTGGGATGGCTGTGCGTGGTGAGGAAAATCATTGCAGCCTGAGGCTTAGAGTCTCTATTCTCAGACTCATGGAGGCTTGAAATCTAAACTGCCTGCTCCCAACTTCCAGACCACTGCCTGGTCCTGACTTGTCAGACCTTCAGGATCTCTCAGTGGGGACATGCTTCATTCACCCTTCTAACTGGACCCTCTGCTATCGTCTCTCTTCTGCGCCTTCCATATTCTCTTTCCAAAGGGCAGGTCACTATCCTACTTAAACCTCTCCTAGCTCGTCACTGCCTGCAAGAAAAGGTTTGGACTCCTGTTCAGGCCACTTCCGTCCTTGATAACTCTCCAAGCACCTCTCGCTCTTCCATGTCTCTGCACTACTTTCATCCACACTTGGGGAGAGTAGGAACTCTCCCCTCAAGGCGGAGTTCAGATGTCCCTCTTTGGATTGTTTTTCTCTGACACCTCCAGGCAGGATGGTTCTGTGCTCCTGTGGATTTTATATACTTTTTTTTTTAATGGCACTACGGCAGAGGGAATTATCTATTTACAAGTCTGTTTTCCCCCACAGGAACTTGAGTGCCTCCAGGGCAAGGTTTGGTTATTTGTCCTTGCACATACTGGCAGCCTACCACAGGTCTGAACTTACAGTGAATGGCTGGCTGACAGGTAGCTCAGCCTCAGACATCAGAGAATCGGTGTCTTGTGTATGCCCCTCTGCCTGGAATGTGGCAGATAGCTCTGCCTGTTTAAAGACTGGCTGGATATGCCAATCATCATCCTCCCTGGGGCCAGATTCTGCCTCCCTTCCCAGCCCCCAGGAGATCAGCTGTCCCTATTTTCTCCCTATTCTTTGCTCCCATCCCTATTGGGAGGGGGGTGGTCCAGACTCTGTAGGTTCTAGAAACTCAATTCTAAGTACTGTGCAGAGCTTTGTTTCTCAAGAGCCCAGAAATAGATGATAGAGGGAGACTTCTCCCCTCTGCAGAGTCCTGGAGACACCCCACAGATTCTTGGACCTCACCCCAAGTCAGCCCCCTCCCTACCCCAGGACTCACCAGATCCTTGCTTGTCTAGCCTGGGGCTTGGGGGCAACATCATAAATTTGGGAGACAAGAGGCGAGATAAAGATCATTTGTTGAAAATGGTGTCATCCATCATGTGCTGGAAAGAATACATCCAAGAATTCCCCAAACCTGGGTGTTTGGTTCCCCACCCCCAACTCCCTGTTATGGTCTCCTCTCCTCCCCCTCAAAAAGTGTCCTCCCCGCTCTCCCACAGCTGACCTCCCTAGTCAGCTCCTTCCAGGGCTTGAGGTTGCCTGGTCAGTTTGGTGCAGCCCTTCCCATCTGCACTCAGGCTGTCTCTTCTCCTACCTTGGGAGGATCTCAGGATGAAGAGGTCCCATCCCCCCATCCTTCCTTACTCGCATTAATGATCACATTTCTGAAAGAGCCTGGAGGGGAGATTCCCAAACTCCTAGTTGCAGAGTTTCAGGTTGAGGATGAACAGATAAATAATGACTTGCCAAATTAATTAATTATTTTATTAGCCTGAGTAATTATTAATCAGGTCATTAATCACCCAGCTGTGCACTATGAATAGTAATTGTGTGGCGGGGGGGTGGGGGCGCAAGCAGCGGTGGAGCAGGTTATGGCTTTAAGGGCTGATGATGTCTGGACCTTCTCCTGGTCCTTGGAAGATTTGGGGAGATTTATAGGCCCCATCATTCCCCACCCCAGCCCCCATTCATGCTTACAGATTGGGAGTTGAACGGGATCTACCTGGATTCCTTTTTCGGCAAGGGCAGGTGCCAACTTCATCCTTCTCTTCCTGATTTCCAGAGTTCAGATGGATGCAGGACATGGCAGCCCAGGACGTGCACACAGAGATGAAAGGAAAATGAAGAGAACGCGCACTTATGAGGGCGTGTGAGTGTGAGTGTGTGTGTGGACAGGGTGAAAATGCGGAGAGACCTGGTAGGGAGATGGAGACAGGAAGACAGACAAGTCCTGAATGTGCTGGGAGTCCCTGCAGTCTCAGCCTGCTGTGTCCGCTGATACAGAAGGGTGATGCTGGGGTTGACGCCGAGTTTTGGAAAGATGCTTTGGAATGGGGTGGATGCCGTCTGAGAGGAGGGGAACTAGAGGAGGTAGAGAGGAGAGGAGGGAGAGAGGGGAGGTGAGGCAGGAAGGAGAATGGGGGCGGAAGGAAGGGAGGGTGCAGAGGGCTGGCTCTCCACCTTTGAATTTGGAGCCCCGATGACTCCACTATTTCATATTTTTTTCTTGCTGAGAGGATTCCTTCTGTGCCGTCTTTTCCATACCACCCACTCTACTCAGGTGCTTCGCTCTCCTGAGGTTTGGAGTGGGCCTCAGCTTCTGGATCTTCCCCCTTGGCTATTTCCTGGGATTCTACCCACTGCCCTGTGGGGCTGGAGGGAGGGGAGATGTGAGGATCAACAGAAAAGGCAAAGAGGTGGTAGAGGACACTTGCCCTTGACACCAGGAAGTCATTCTGTGAGTTTCACATCCGTCTTTCTTGCTCCATCAACTCACATCCATGCTAGTGCCCATCAGTTAGCAGCCAGCTCTTGTCCCTTGTGCTGTCCCTTTCCCAGGCCTCCTTCTCCCTGGCCCTAGGCGCTCCCAGGGCCCCTTCCCTTCATGGCTCACTTGGGAAGGGGTCAGTGATCATGTTTCTAACTACCCCAGGTCCCTCTGTCATAGTCCATTTCACTTTCTGTTTATGGTGGATTTCACTCTTTATTTCCTGTAGGCCAGCTTTGTTTATGACCTGCTTAGGGTCAGTTTCAGCTCTGTAGCTCCAGTTTCTCTTCCATGCCCTGTGTTTATTCCTGCGCTTGACATCCTCTTTGCAGGCCCTTCCTCAAGACGCTACTCTGAAAGGGGTAGGGAGGGGGCCCTCACAGGCTCAGCTCCACCTGTCTGGGGCTCAGGCTGCTCTGAGGATATGGAACCCACACTCCCGAGGCCCTGGCCTGTGGGCATCCCTGCTCAGTATATCCTCCCAGCAGAGCTCTGGGGGTGGGCAGGGGGTCAGGCACAGGGGCAGCTTCTGACAAGACAGAGCCTGTCATGAGATAAACACAAACACGGGGCCTGGAACCCAGCCTCTTGTTTGGAATTCTTGACAGTTGGGTTGGTGGTGGGATAGGGAGGGGGTAGTTGGTGGGAAAGGAATTGAAAGAGGGGAGAGCAGAACTCCTGGAGTGTCTGGAGACTCAGAAAAAGGGGACTGTGGCCCCACAGCCCTTGACATTGCTCAAGGACTCCTTGCTGATGACTTTGAGGAAAGGCCTAGCATCCAGAGTCCCTGGAGGTTGAGTTCCCTTCTTAGGAAATTGCCCAGTGGTGGGCATGGGCCAGTGAGCCAGAGGAGGGGGGAATCCATAAATGTTCAGTGCCTGGGGGCCAGGAAGGGTAATGCTGTGCAACCTTAGCTGTGGTTGCAAGTTCTTCCTCTGGCCCGACTTCTGTAAGGGACTGGGGGAGTGGACAGGAGGGAGGGAGAGTGGAGGAGGCTGGGTTCCTGGGCCTCCCCTCCCGATCTCCCTGGGAGTTGTTCATCTTCAGCCAGGTTCTGAGAGTTATATGGAAGACACTCCAGGGAACCAGCTCCAGCTCCGCGAGAGTCTTTATCTCGCCTGCAGACAGACTCAATTAACCTCTTCCCATCCTTGGAGTGTGCGAGAGGGCATCCTTCTCCCATCCCTAGAGCCCCCTTTCCGTGTGTCTCTGGAGGTATGTGGTCCCCTGGTCCTCCCTCTCTTTGTCGGGTGGCCCGTCTCTGGAAAGGAGCTGTCTTACACTTTCCCTTGCTCCCTTCCCCTCAACTCTCCCTGCATCACTGGGAAGCCCTTCTAGGAAGCCTTCCTTCATCCCTCCTCGTCCATTCAGTTTCATCCGCCCAAACTTTTCCCTAGAATACAGACGTTCTAGTCCTTGACTCCTGCTCCGAGCCCTCTCTGGGTCCTATCGCCCTTGGTCTTTTTCTGGGTTCCATAGAGGTTGTCCCTGTGTTTGCTGCACCAGGAACAGCCTCTCCACCTTCCTTCCTGGTGGCTCTTTCCTCCCAAAGCCTCTGGTTTCTAGGCCCCAGGTTGGGGGAGGAGACTGCAGTTCTGCCCACACTGCCAGCAGAGGGCATCACACCCCAGCCCAGGCAGAGGGTGTGGAGGCTGAAGGGCCTGGGATGGGGCCCAACCTGCTGAGCGGTGGGAGCTAGTAGCAGAGGGACTGGCTTGAGAGCACTGAATGGGGTGGGACTCTCTAGTTCTTGGCCTCATTTACAAATTCTGTGATAGCTAATAATATCGGCTACCGTTTGGAGGAGATGCTTTATTTATAATATGTCAAGTTCTCAAAATTACCGTGAGGTACTATTATTTTCACTTTACATAATGGTGAACTGAGGCTGGGGAAGGTTAAATCATGGGAAATCATGTGTCCAAGGAATTGGCAGAGCTGGGCCTTGGTCCTAGTGGGGTGGCCCAGGCCCGGGAGACTGCTTCCTCCCCGCAGACATGCAGTAAGGAGCCTGGAAGGGGCCTGGAAGGGGCCCTTGTGGCGCCCACCCAGCCCCCTCCTTCCGGCGCCCAGCAGGGTTCAAAGGAGGGGTTGGGAGGCTGGGCGGGGGACCCCCGCCCTCACAAGCCTCCCTCAGCCTGGCCAGATGCCTCTGGGGCCTGGAGACAAGGGCTGGAGAATGGGGCTGCCATAAACAGTGTCCAGCAGCCGAGAGGCTGTAAAACCAGCCCAGCAGAGGCTGGAATGTGGAGGGATCCAGGAAGGATTTTCCGGCGGGTCTGGCCTGATAGCATCTTTGGGGCCCTGGGGTCAAAGGGGAGCCCGCCCTCCACCCCTCCCTCTCCCGGCCATCCTGCTGCTCTTTCCTTTCCCCCTCCTCACCCCCTCCTCGCCCACGTTTCTGTAGCTGCGTCCCCGAGTCTGAGTCTCTCCCTCTACTTGGTCCTTCTCAGCTCCTTCCTCTGAGGGGTGGGTCAGCCTCTATGTGAGCCCATTGGCTATGTAATGAGGTGACTTTGCCTTGTTCCCCAACTGTGAAGTGGGGGGTCATGCTAGATGGGGTTATATGTGTAAAGCGCTTAAGACCCTGCCAGGCTCATATGAAGTGTCATCTATCTGTCTGCTAATATAATAAATATTAGTGTGTCTGGTATTTATTTCTGTTTCCTGTCTCTATTCCTCATCTAGGGGTCCGAATTATCCAGTGGGTTTTCTTGTCCTCATTTTTTTCTCAAGCTTTCATCTGGATCCTGGAAGAGAAGCAACTGAAGGGGAGTTGACTCTAAGGACAGGGTTCCTGCTGGACCTCCACCTCCCAACCCCTGCAGGGCCTCAGTCTGGCTCCGCAGGCCAGGCAGCCATCCTTCTTTGGCCAGGAGGGGGCAGCAGACACTTGACTGTGCTGCCTGGGAAGGGGTGTGCCCCAGCTCACCTGGCCCTGTGGAGGGAAGGGGCAGGAGGGGCCTTGAGAAGAGCCCAGGGTCTGCGGCAAGGGTAGGCTGATTCCAGAGTGCCTCCATCTGGCCTCTGGTCCTGTGTGTTTGTGTGTGTGTGTGAGGGTGAGGTGGGGAGGGGCGTGTGCTGGCTGCCCTGTGGTTACCCATGTTGCAATGTGTACGGGGCGGGGGGGGGGGGGGCAGGTATGTGTTTTTCAATGTACCAGAACCACGGAATCAGAATGTTACAAGTGATTGTTTAATGGTCCGATCCTCTTTAGATGAGGAGGCTGAGGGCACAGAGAAGGCAAGCTACTTGTTAAGGCTCGCACAGCAAGTTTGTGGCAAAGCTTTCAGACTCTTGCATGCTAAGTCGCTTCAGTCGTGTCTGACTCTTTCTGAGCCTGTGGACAGTAGCCCTCCCAGGCAAGAATACTGGAGTGGGTTGCCATGCCCTCCTCTGGTGAATCTTCCTGACCCAGGGACTAAATCAGCGACTCCTGCTTTGTAAGTGGACTCTATCCGTGAACCACCAGGGAAGCCCCTTGAGACTCTTACCCTGCTGCTATTACTAGTGGGTGTTTGTGCACATACAGTCTCATTCAGAAACGGGGCTTTGGAGCGAGTGCCTGCTCCGCTGGGCCTGAGATGTAGCATTTCTGTAAGCTCCTTACTGCAGTGTTGAGGCTGCTGATGCACGATCACATGTCAATCACTAAGGGTCTGTGGGTCCTTGACGTCCTGGCACTATGGGCTCGCTCTGGGCTTCAGTGTCCCCATCTGAGAAGAAGAGGCACGTATGCATCTGGACTCGCAGTGCCGGCTCTTTCCCTTCCCCACCACTGCCTTATGCCATCTCTATGCACTTGGCATCTCCATCTCTTGGAGTGGAGGTGAAGGTGATCTTCAAGTCCTCCCGGTGTGCCCCCTCTGCTTTAACAGGTGGGAAAACTAGGGCCCTAGCAAGGGTAGGTCCTTTCTGACAATTACAAAGCACATTCATGGCAGATCCGGAACAAGAACCCACATGCCTGCCTTTGTAGGTACCCTGTACTCCTCCTGCAGGGGGTCCTCGGTGCTCTGAGAATCTGCAGGGAGGCTCAGCCGCCGGGCTGTGTGATGAGTGATGAGTCCGTATAATGGGCAACAGTGTCAAAGGGGAAACTGAGGCAGATGGAGGCAAGTTGCCCTCCTTGCATGGGTGCCATTGTGTATGTTTTGCTCTCTTTCCTTCTCTCATCTCTCCCCCTCTCTGTCCCTTGCTGTCTTTGCTGTCATTGAGCCCTGGGGGTTCCTACGCTCACCCCAGCTCTAGTTGACTGTCTCCAGTCTATCACTAGCCTGCCAGCGCATGACTGCAGAGCAACAGTGGATGGTGCTGACTCGCTTGCTTGGACCACCCTACTGTCCACTCCTGCTCAGCTGGATCTTTCCACTGTCTGTGTCCACCTGGCCTTCTGCAGCAGGAGACCTTCAGGGTGGACAGACCCCCTGAGGTGGACCACGTGGGACTTGCCTTCAAGTTACACCACTGGCATTCAGGTTGGTCTCTCTCTTGGCCTTTGGCTGGGGAGTAGGGGTGGAGCACCCATAACCCTTGGTCTTTTCATACCACCAGCCCTGCCTGGTCTCCTGAGGGGGCTCCTGACCTCACGTGTTTACCTGGAGGAAGCAAGCCCCAGAAGCAGAGCTGGGTCCTGCCACTCTCCTGGCCCTGGTTGGGGCTGGCTCCAAGTGGGGCTGGCTCTGGAAGACTGGGGGCAAGGGAGCTGGTCGCTTCTCCCTCTAAGACCCAGGCTGGAGGGAACAAGAGCCAGCAGATTACTTCCTGGCCTCTTCCCAGGGACTCCGAGGAAGTTCCTGCCCCAAGGGTGGAGGTTAGGAAGGACTGACTAATGGAGTTGTTCATTTTACAAAATGTCTATTGAACACTTCTTGTATGTTAGGTGCTGGGATGGACATCAGAGTCTCGGACCCAGCTCAGGTCCTAGTGAAGCCAGAGCCCCTGGACACAGGTCAGAGAGGGGACAGAGGCCCCTGTGAGTCAGCACGGAGAGGCAAGGCCAGGAAGACCTTTCCTGGAGTCTGCAGCCAGAAAGAAAAGAGAAGCTCTCCCTGACTGCACGTGTGGGGACCGTATAGGTGTGCAGATGGCAACCTGGGCAGGTTGCCTGGCCTCTCAGAGCCTCATTTCCCTCCCCTGAAAAATGACAGTGTGAGGTAAGTCAGCAGTTCTCAGATGTTGACTCAGAATGACCTGCGGGCTGGTTAGAATTCACACTTGGGTCCCTCTGATCCACAGGCTCTGGGGTCAGCACCTACCTTGTTCCCCTAAGGCCATAATGATTTGATGCCTGGACAGGTGATGGGGGGGCTTCCCTGGCGGCTCAGGGGTAAAGAATCCACCTGCCTATGCAGGAGACGCAAGAGACGTGGGTTTGATACCCGGGTCAGGAAGATCCCCCTGGAGTAGGAAGTGGCAACCCATTCCAGTATTCTTGCCTGGGAAATCAGTCCCATGGACAGAGGACCCTGGTGGGCTACAGTCCATGGGGTCCAAGGGTTGGACATGACTTAGTGACTCAACAACAACAACAGGTGATGGGAGTGGAGCCGGAAGGCTGTGGGGTCTCCCAGGGCCCCTCCTGCCTTTTGCTCTGATTCAGGGACCAGTTGGCACCTGGGAGGAAGCCACTGTGCCAGGCACTGGGCTGCATTCACTGGGAGTCCAGGCAGGTGCTGTCACTGTGTCTTGGTGAACAGAGCAGCTAAGATCGACAATCGCAGGTCCTCACCGCGGCAGGTCTGCGGCCCTTGTCTCCACTCTCCATTTTTCTTCTTTTTCACGGATAAGATGTTTCCCTTTTCCATTTCCTGACCTTTTCTCTTGCTCTGCCTTTCCTCTCTCTCCCTATCGTCTGCAGTTTGTAATAATCTAAAATATTTTGAGACTCATCAGTCTTTCTCTGGAAAGTCCTCCCTGTCTTCTGCCCCAAGTGCCTCCTTCAAAGGGAGTTCATAATCTCCATTCCTTCCTCAGGGATGGGGAGGAGAGTCATAAGCCCCACCTTCCTGATGGCCACCTGTCCCACCTACCTCCCCCTTGCCTGAGGTGCCCTCCCTCTCATTCATTACCAACCCCCTTCCCCACCTGCACTTCCTCCTGAGGTTTCAGAAGTGTTTGTTTGGTTCATAACAGAGGCAAGAAGCCAGAGTTATCCCTAGGGAGAAATCTTCTCTGATCCCAGCAGGAAGGATCGAGGTTAGATGCTCGGAAGGACTTCCAACTAGCTAAAGAGAGCAGACCTGAAAGAAGGCTGTGGACCCAGGGGTAAGTCTGGTCTCCATCTGGGCTTATGACGCTGTCTCTCTCTCTCCCCACTCCCCCGTCTTCACCCCCCACCCCCAGTCCCTGTTAGGTTGAGTCTGTACCCATCCTCTGACCTCTTCATTGACACTGGTGTGGGGGTGGTAGTGGTCTTGGGCTCCTCAGGGTCCCACTGATGATGAGGGATGGGCCAGGGCACCCTCCCAACCTGGCCCTGGCCATCGTCCTTGCTCTGGACCTACGCCCTCAGCACCTGCTCCAGTCGCCCTCTCTTTCTCAGGACAGGGGCAGCAGAGAGTCTGCGGGGGCCACCTCTTGGGAGACCCCCGTGTGTGCTGTTACACCTGTACAGGAGTGTGCATGCCTGCCTGTACTCAGGAGGTTTTGTGTCAGCCCTTGGCACAGGGCTGCAGAGACACTTTGGTCTCTGTCCACACCTTGTCCCTGGGGCTGACTGGGGGGTGTGATGAGCTCAGGGCTGCAGAGTGGGTCTGTCTCCAGAGATGGGGCACTGGGAGCTGCCTCCCTGAGCCAGGCCTCCAGGGTCTCCCACCCCGCCATCCCTAGGGGCAGCGGCAGGCAGAGCTGCCTGTCCTGCCTGCGTGTGGCCACAAGGGGGCTCTGGGATCAGGTTTTTCCCCTTTCCGGCGGAGCCGCAGGGATTCCCAGCAGCGTCGGCGCACTGAGCTTTTCTAGAAGTGCCAACCTTTCTCCTGCAGCTGCTGCTAAGGGGTCTCTGCCAGGCTGGGAGGCCACTGAAGGGGCACACTGCCTTTGCCCTTCATCATCCAATTCTGTCAGGAAGTCTTCAGCCGTCTACCCTCCATTCCTCTTGCTTTGAGGCGTAGAGATGGAGCTGAGTGAGTGAGCCCCATCTTTCCTTTTTTTTTTTTTGTATTACCACTCCTCCTTTCGCAGGCTTAAAGTGAAGAACTTCCTTTGCTCCTCATCCTCTGACCATTAGAGCGCAGACTGCTCTGTCACAGCTGAGCACTGGACAGACAGCAGCAGCAAAGATGTAAGCTAGACACCAGGAGGGACTTCCTGACTAAGAAAGGCACAAGCCACTGGGCTGGATATCTGAGGGAGGCTAGACACAGGGAAGTTGCCTGTTCGTCTGGGAGGAGGCTCTGGTTCTGTGGGAAAGGGGGATGTCCTCTGTGACCCCACGCTACTATCTCTACTTCCCCAGTGAGGCTTAGAGAGGAGGGCTGGGTACCAGTGCCTGCCCCTGGGCAGAGAACCACAAAAGTTGCTGGATCCTTGGACTTCAGGGGTGGGGAAGAGCCCTGTGCGGGGTTGTTCAGAGGAAAGCACCTGAGCTGGTCTCTCCACTGCCGTGAGCACTGATGGGGGAAGGAAAAAATGACAGCAGATTAAACATCATCGACCTGCTAGGCAGACTTCACTGATGCAAGGTGGTGAGGGGGTGCCCTTCCTGCAGTGGGAGATGGCCCTGCACGTCAAGCTCCTCCATGGCGTGTGGAGGTGACTGCTAGCCCCCATCCTCGCACCTCGGCTTTCCAAGTGGGGCGTGAAATGTCATCTGCCCCTCTTTCTTGTGTGTCTTCAATGCCGAGAGGGCCCCGGGCTTGTGGAGAGAGCAGAGTTTTGGGGTTCGACCCCAGAGCATGAAGGCAAATGGGGTACCTCTCTGCTTCAGTAGCCCCATCTGTAGGATGGGGATGACAACTCCTGCAGCTCAGGGGAGCTTCCTGAGACAAGGTGTGTGAAGGGGCCTGAGGGCACAGGCACAGCAGGCGCTTCTGTCCGCCCCTGGCCCCCTCCCACCAGCCTCACTGGTTCTTGGGCAGGAGAGATGTTCCTGGCTGGGAAAAAGGGACCAAACATGATACTAGGGCCACAGGCGGGGTCTGTGTTGGACATGCTTGAGGATCAAAGGCTTGGCCTCCCCGCTTCTCCTCCCTGCTCTTGTCCCCTTGGCCCCCTCACCCCACCTCTTTTCTTTCTGTTCCCGTTATCCCCTTAGCTCTATTTCTCTCTTCCTCCACCTTCCTCTCTCCTTGAGGCATTAAGCTAGGTGAAAGGGGTTGTTTAGAAAACGATGAAACGCACATCCCGTACTCCTGGACCGTCTCCTGGGACTTCTCCTCTTGCGTGTGGTTCCAACTTCCTGGTCTTTTCTGTTGACCTCCCCAAGAGGTTGATGCTTCTGTTCATAGGCCTGGGCTGGGGAAGGAAGGCAGTGGTGAAATCTGGTCCAATTAAACACTGTGTGCTCTGGGGAAAGAGCTGAAGAGGATGTGGTGACCCCTGCCCTTGAAGGACTCTCAGTTAAGGAGGGAGGCTGGGATGTCAGCATGAGTATGTCAAGTACCGCCTCGTTGGCTTCAATATGGTGTTTGAGAGCCATGGAGGAAAATCAGGGAAGGCTTCTCTGAGGAGGTGATTAGTTGAGCTGGGTTTTGAGGGAGGAGCTGGAGTTTTCCTACTTCATAAAGGGGTGGGAAGAAAGCCAGACCTTTCAGAGGGACTCAACATGGGCAAAGACATATTGTTAGGAAAGGGCATGGAGGATTCAGGGAACTGCAGTAGTTCTCTGTGGTGGAACCCTGGAAGATTTTGGGAGACTAAAATCCCAATCTAGGAGAAGTTAAGCAATAAGATCCAATGGTTTGCTCACTGGCCAGAAAAGAAGGTTCCCAGAACATGGCATTGCTCCCAGGTAAATGAATGACAAAGAGAGAGTAGGACAAGGGACAGTGAGAGAGTGTCCTGGGCTCAAACTCCCTCCCTGCTTGCTGCCTATGCTGCCTGTACTGGGAAACTTAATTGATTCTGGGTCTCAGTTGATAAAATGGGGATAGTGATGCATTGTCTACCTGAAAACCAGTAAGACAAACCATGGGCTTTCTTGAAGTGCCTTCCAGTACTGAGAAATGTAATTTTATGATCCTTCTGGGCTATGTGATCAGGGAGGTCTTCATGGAAGAGGAAGGCTTAATGATTGGCCTTGACGGATGCTAATGTGGAGTTAAACACAGAGGGGTGGGGAAGGCTGGGGGGCATGTGGGGACAAAGGTCAGAGGCAGGACAGTGAAAGTCATGTCTGGAAGACAATGTGTGGCTGGCAAATGGGGTTGAGAGGGTAGCTCTAAAGTAGGAGGGGAACTGCCCATTGGCTGGGCAGAAATGTGGCTTGTGCTGGCAGGAGGTGTGGGAGGGAAGACTGGCAGGCACCAGTGTGTGAGGCCCACCCTCTCTCCGCCCCCAGCCCTCCTAGGGACTGATTGAGCTGGAGAGAGCCTGCAATTGGAGAGACAGGGTGTGTGGGATAAGTGGGAACCGGGACATGCAAACGAGATGCAAACGATATGTAAATCAGCCACTCCCCCCCAGGCCCACTGCCTAAGGTCTGTTTTGTCTGAGGTTAAGGGGGAAGGGAGAAGGTCCTTTCCGGCCTCGTTGGCTAAGCATGGCCAGACGTGGGGACACAGGCCATGCTGCACTTTCCCTTCTGCAGGCGTGGGAGCTGTCCCCCGAGCTGGAGCCCTGCCTGTCCTGTCTATCCCTAGAGGACTGGCCAGGTTCCTATGGGAACCTCCCAAAGCCCACAGGAAGTGTCTGAGTCTCCCTGAGATGGCCAGTGAAGGGCAGGTCAGAAAGATGACCTGGGAGAGAAGGAGTGACAGGGATGGGGCATGGCTGGGGAGGCTGAAGGCTAAGGGACAAGGCGGGGAAAGGCCCGAGGAGAACGCACCCTCCCGGGAAAGTGGATAGCTGTGGACCCAGTGGGCGACAAGCCGGAGACCCTGACTATAGAGACAGACGAAGAGAGCCCTTCCCATGTGCCCAGCCTGGGCCACGCCGCACCAGCGCCTCTGTTGGCTTCCTCCCGCCTGTCTGCCTGTCCCGGGCTGATGGTCCCTTTGTCTGTCTAGCTCTTTGTTTGTTTGTTTCTTGTTTGCCTGTCTCTCTCCCGGCTCCTCCTTTCTCCCCCTCTGCTGTCTGTCGGTTGGTCTAGACCTCACTATCTGCTGCTGCCCTCTGCCTTGTCCATCACTCTGTGGAGAGAAGACTGCTCAATGGGACTGTGGGATCGTTGAGTCCTTGTCTCTCAGTCTCAGACAGGTTCTCGCCTTTCCTCTTCCTAAATTTGGATCTCAGTTTCCTCTTGTCTAGGGTGGGTCCCATGGGTCCCATCTTCTGCCTCTTATTGCTTCTATAAGACTCAGGGATGTGGGCTGGTGACTGTGTTTATGTTTGTTCGGACACTGGAACAAAAGGTTTACTTCACTTGAGAGGTAACATTGCTTTTCAGCCTTCTAAGGACAAAGCAAGAAGAAAATAATGACTGCAGCATGAGGAACACGGGTTAGATATTCAGAGGGACTTCCCAATAGATAGGTATGGGAAATACTAGTATAGGTCAGCTGAAAGAGGTTAAGCAACGACCTTCATAATCTCCTATGGAGGAGCCCCTGTGGAGGAAGGAGGAGTGTTGGGCCACATGGATTGACCTAGTCCGTGCAGTCTAAGGAAAGGTCTTTCGATGTTGTGACATAGCAGGGACTCACAGGAGGAGGCTAGGTTACCAACCTGCACAACCTCCCAGGTGGCCGGAGAGAGGGCCCAAGGGGAAAGGGGTGGAGAGGAAGTGCCGTCTATCTCCCCAACTCTCCCTGTTTCCCCACATCTACCCAAGCTCAGGACCACTCCGCCCCCCCCCACCACAATCCATGAGAGATGGCTGCTGGGGACGGAGTGATGTATGCAATGTAGATAAAATGTCAGCAATTCTAAATGGGTCCGGAGATGCAGCCGTGGGGGGTGGGGAGGGAGAGAGGGCGGAGCAGTGGGGAGAGAGGAAGGGAAAATGAGATGTGGTTCCTCACCACGATGGAGGCAGGGGCAGACACCCCCCGCTCCCTGCAAAGGCCAGAGGAGGGGTGGGCCCAGGCGGCAAGAACCCAAATGAGATTTTGAAGAGGGAGCTGGAGGGTGGGGGGTGGAGGAGAGGAGGCGGCGGGCGGGGGCAGTGGGGCCGGAGCTGCTGATGTATAGCGGTTTCATAACTTCCTCAGTATTAAAGGCAGGTTCATGGGGAGGGCAGCGCCATTAATCACCAGGCTGAATGGGGCTGGGATTTGCTGAGAGCCGCGCTTGCTGTCTGCTGTGCCCGCCCGGCTCAGGGCGGGAGGGGGCAGGCAGGGATGTCCCTCCTGAACTGAGGAGTAAGACTCCAGGAGTCTATTTTGGATGTGGGGCAAGTGGGTCCTAGCGGGTAAGGAAGGGGCCGGGCTGGGGACCCTGGCAGGAAGGAGGAAAAGGATGAGGTGGGTTGTGGCAGGGGTCAGGGGAAGAAGGACAGGGCCTGGGGGGATGATGGGGGCAGTGGCTGAGGGGACCCTGGGGGAGAAAAACTGGGGCGGGGGGATTGTGCATTTGAACATGAAATTGATCACATGTAAATATAATGCAAATGACATGCAAACGAGCACAGGATTTCTCTGAGTCCCTAACTCAGACATTCTCTTCCTTGGGCTGAGAATTGGGGCCAATTTGCATCCAGTTCCATGCCCAGTGCCTTGTTTCTTTATTATTAATATTTTCAGAGGGAAACACAAGGTCTCACTTGTTAAGGGGGAGAGGGAGCGAAGGTGAGCCTGGTCCACCGGGTTCCCTGGGAGATGGTGAGACCATCTACCCTCTCTCTAGGGAATGACAGCGTCAGGAAAATCGACATGCCTGAGTGACATGAAGGGAGATGTGGTAGGACTCCTGGGCTATGGGCCTGAACTGATGGGGGCCTGAGAGGCAGAGGCTCAGTGGTGAGGCAGAAAGATGGAGAGAGACAGACAGATCCCCACAGCTCAGAGACAGATATGCAAATAAGACGAGGATGCCTCACCTGTCCTGCGAGGTGGGCATTGTCATCCTGCCTTCTAGGTGAAGAATGAAATGCCTAGCCCAAGGTCCAGAGAGGAGGTGATGACTTCCTAAGGTCACACTGCTGGTAAGTGCCAAACCCTCAACTCTGCGATTCCTTGAAGGTTTAGTGATCCTTTCAACCCACCATAAAAGCATCTCCAAATGAGATAAAAACAGAGAACAGACATTCATATTTTCAACAGATATTTATTGAGCACCTACTAGGTACAAGGCAGAGAAGGAACTGGCAACCCACTCCAGTATTCTTGCCTGGAGAATCCCTATGGACAGAGGATCCTGGCAGGGTACAGTCCATGGGGTCACAAAGAGTTGGACACTACTGAGTGACTTAGCATGGTACTAGGTACAAGGCAGTGGGCCTGTGCTCAGGAGAGAAAATTTAAGTGTCTATCTCTAGCAGGGTTCATGAGACATTTAGCAATAAGTGAAACTGAACAGTTGGTGACAAGGGTCACCAGAGAGCTACAGCTAAGGGAGTTTCAGGGAATGCTTGCAGGGGGAGGTAGCATTTGATATGAGCCTTGGGGAGCAGGTAGAATGTTTTCAGTGGGAGAAATGGGGAGGGAAGAATGTTCCAGGCAAGGCGGGGCAGGATGGGCCATTGGGGAAAGGCAAGAGCAGGTGAGCGGGTCAGGCTGTCTGATGTGTGGGAGCACAGAGTGTATGGAGAGGTGTGAGGGAACTCCAGCTGTGATGGGGATGGGAGGAGGGTCAGGACAGGAGTGAGCTGGGACAGGGATGGAACCCGGCTGGAGGTCAGCCCGAAGTAGAGGAGAGGGTGAATCATTCATTCAATCATGACTTCAGTAAACAGACATTGACTGTACGTGAGCCACACACCAGAGCTGTCCTGGTACCTTGGGATGCCAAGACCAGGTGTGGTCCCTCCTTCAGGAAGTTGAGTCAGCAGCAGTGTCCTCATCAGCACACGGGGACGTGAGAGCATGTCCCTCATGGTTGTAGCGTGAGGATTAGATGGGAGAATCCACATCAAGTTCTTAGGGTGCTGTCTTGTCTAGAAGGGGCACTCAGTAAAGGCGGCTTCTTGCTGTCATCCTCATCACTGCTCTGGAAGGTATGGGACGGAGGACAGAGTCAGGGAGAGGGCTCAACAGTCCCCTGCAAAACTTGGGGAGAGATGGAGTGGCGCGGCAGGGTGGTTAGGAAGGAGGGGGCAGATAGAAGGCTGTGGGACCAGAGAGAGCAAGTGACAAAGGGAGCCAGAGCCAGAGGCAAAGGGAGGGAAAGTGATCTGGGAGCACTGTAGGGAGAGGAGCTGGGCTGGAAGACTCGGTCAAGTCCCTGCCCTGTGGCTGGTATCCTGGGAGGGCAAGGCAGGACAGGGTGTGGGTCGGGGGTAGGTTGGAAGCTGGGGTTCTTGGGTCCTCTTCTCACTTGGCTACTTGGTCCCTCTCCCAGACTCTTCTTGACCTCTCTTCTCAGTTGCTCAATTTGGCTGAATCTGTGGGAGACATACCTCCCACTTTGCCCGAAGTGTGACTTCCATCTCTTGTTGCAGGGCGCTGCGATGGGACGAGTCACCTTGGCTGTCTGTCTGTCTGTCTGATATCTGTGTGGTTGCCTCACAATTGCTCTGGACAACTCTCACACCACTCAGACAGATTGTCCAGCCTCCTGGCCCCGACATCTCCCACCACTGCATCAAGCCAAATTACTCAGCCACCCTCACCCCCACCCCTGCCAGCCCCAGGCTCTGGTGAAATCCGATTAGTGAGGAGAGCACTGCGCTGAGCTGACAGCTCCTCCGATAATTGCTTTCCAAGTAAGCCATGCAAATCAACCCATCCAGCCAGTCCCTTCTCCTCTCCTGGGGACCCAGGCATCCAGGCCCCAGGAGAGGGAGAGCACCTGAGTTGGAGAGACTTTGGAAGCTGTCACCTGCCTCCAGCGAAGGGCCATCAATCCATAAAGCTGGTTTGTGCTGCCTTGGGGCTGAGGAGGGGGTGATGGAGTGGTGAGCCTGGACTAGGGACCCCCCTGGCTCTGTGTTTCTGTCTTAACTGAGAGGGTATCATTCTGCCCCTCTTTCTTGCCCCTTGGAAAAGAATTCTATGTACCCATTTCCCAGTAAGGTAGATGAAGGCAGAGATACAGAAGACACAGAGACAGGGAGATGACTAAATCTGTTAAGAAACAAATGGATGGATTCACAGCCAAGCTCCCCCTGGTTCTTCAGGTCCAGGAATGAGGTGGGAGCAGAACCCGCGGGACCTGCAGATGGCTTTCTCCATTTGTGAGTCCCCTCCCCCACCCCACCAGCCTGGGGGAGAAACATCAAGCGCTAAGTCCCTGCAAGCTCTGGGATGTGGCAGTGATATGATGTCTCTTTGGAGGCGTGGGGAGCCTGATCAAACCCTGAGACTGCAGCCTGTACCAAGGAGGACAGGTCTTTGTGGTGCAGTGGTCCTTGCTCACCCCATGCATCAGAGACTCCTCGAAAGTGTCAGTGAAAGTGTTAGTCACTCAGTCATGCTTGACTCTTTGTGACCCGGACCCCATGCACTGTAGCCTGCCAGACTCAAAGAGTCCATGGGATTCTCCAGGCAAGAATACTGGAATGGGTAGCCATTTTCTTCTCCAAGGGATCTTCCTTACCTAGGGATTGAACCTGAGTCTCCCACTTGTGGGCAGATTCTTTACCATTTGAGCCACCAGGGAAGCCGAGACTCCTTGCCACCTCTCTAAATCAAGGTCCTTTAAAGGACTTGTTCATGCCTCTTCTTTAATGCCTTTCCTTCTTCCAGCTTCCCCTCATCCCATCTCCTGTTGACTTTGGTGACCTGAAACCACTTTCCTCGCAATCCTGAACTTCCATCCCCCAAATCTAGCTCATTTCTTTGTGGGTATATCCAGGGATGAGTTGCCTAGTCTTGTCCTCATGTCTGTGTGTCTGATGTGGCTCTGTGGCCTGGATCTGGGGTCCTCAGACTAGCATCTGCCTGAGATCCTGGCATATAGCCACAATAAAGCAACAACTATGGATCTTTATGGATCTCCAATCCTGTACTACCCCCTGTACTAAGCACCTTACGTAATTAAGTCATTTCATATCACAAAAGAAGACATGGATTACAGTGATCATCCCATTTTACAGTTGTGCTAACTGAGGCAGAAAGAAATTAAGCCACTTGCCCCAAGTCACCACTAGTAAGTGGCAGAGCTGAGATTCAAATACAGGCAGTCTGAGTCCAGAGACCACACTCTAAAGTCCTCTGCTACATCACCTCTCCACTCCAATGCCTTTAAATGTTTATTGGGCAACTGAGACAGCCCCCAGTGCATTGAGGCAGAGGGTCATGGCTACACTGAAAGTCAAACACCTGAAGCTTTTGGGGTTCCCAAGGACACAGGTGGCAGGAGCTAACAGGGTGATACCTGGTGCTTGGGGAGGGGGAAACACGGCCCTCACCTTCTCCAATCCCCATAGCTATTTTTTGCACTGGAGCCCTGCAACTAGACAGCTCCCTGCTCCTCCCCTAGGAGCCTGGAGATAGCAGGGAAAGGGCTGAAAGATCAGCCTAGAAGCCCAAGTGAGCTGGGTGTCAGAGCTAGGACCTCCAGAGGCCGATAGATGGCGCTCGTGGCCCAATACAACCCAGACAGCCCAAGAAAACCAAGGGAAAACAAGCCAGCAGGTTAACCCCTTACCACCTGGGTTCCAGCTCCAGAAGCAGGCTGGTGGGCAGCTGAGGACCCTGTCCCAAACCCGGCTGGCCCCCAGAGAGTGACCCAACTCTCTAGGCTCTGCCCAAGCCACAGCTTGGGTCTGCTTCTGCTCCTTCCCCACAAGCTCTATCCATGGATGCCAGCCAGCCCCTTGGAGTCTTCCCAGAGGGCCAGGAGACTGACATGGACAAGGCAGGGTGGGAGGCCCCACCCCAGCCCAGGTGTCATCTCTCAGGCTCCATCTCTTAAAAATCTATGGATCTCTGTCTCTAATCACCCCCACTTTGGGAGAGCTCCTCATGTCCATCTTTCCTGAGAAGGACTCACCAGGTGGGGAGGAGTAGCGTGGACCCGAGACACAGAAGGCCCTCAGGCCCCTCTAGGATCAGCTACAGGGACTGCAGGTTGCCGAAGACTTAGTTTCTCCCCATGTCGGACTCCCTATCTTTGGGTTCCCAGGGATGAATGGGCTTACAGGGACAGAAACAGTAATGTAGCCCGTCCAGGAAGATGGAATCGTGGGCCGGGCTCCTGGGGATCTCTGCTTGCCTGTCAGTCACTTCACTCATTACTGTCCTGCCAGCTGACCTGGAGTGTGGAGAGGCTCTATAATGGCAACCTGGTGGTGCTTGGCAGCAAGGGGTGAAGGGTGGGGCGGCAGGAAGATTGTCAAAGGGATGGTGAGGTTCCTAGATGTTTTAAAAAAAATTTTGGCCAAGCCGTGCAGTTTGTGGGATCTTAGTTTCCTGACCAGGGGCTGAATCTGGGACCACAACACGAAAGCACTGAGTCATAACCACTGGGCCATCAGGGAATTCCCTCCTAGAACTCTTAGGCAATAAGATCATGCCACCAGCATGGTTCCCCTCTCTGCCTAATTTTTGTTTAGAAACACAGAAACACATAGATCTACTGAGATAGAGACGCCTGAGTGAAGAGCCAGTCAGAAGGTCAGGATACTCTTATTTCACTCATTCCAGAGAAAAAAGCAGAGACAGGGAGACAGATGTACACAGAAGGAGAGAGAGACTATACAAGAGACTAGGGATAGAGATACATATACATAGGCAGAGAGAGTCAAAGACACAGAGAGGGAGAGAATCCGGCACAAATGAAACCTCAGGAAATAATGGACTTTGTTGAAGGGGATGATTAATTCAGCTTCCGAAGTCTTACAAGGGTAGGGGTGGTTTCTCATCTGTGGTTCAGAGGGTCACTACTCACAGTTCCTGAAGCTCCTGCTGCACCCTTTAAGTTTTTGTCTGTTGGTAGGAGAGCAGGGGAGACTAGAGAAGGGGGTCGCATCCTTGTTCTCCCACCTCTTCCTCTTCTGAGATTCACTGGTCTCCACCTGCAGGGAGACTGCTTTCCTCTGGTCTCAGTCATACCTGTGCTGGGGTATTCAGGAGGTGGGGATGAGAAGAATCTACCAGATAACTGACCTTATGGGGTTTCCAGTCTAATGACAATATTATAGTCAGGACACAGACACAGATCCAGCCACAGGACAAGAACAAAGCTAGGAGTGGGACAGCTTTGGACATTAGTATTGGGTTGGGAAAGTGGGAGTGAATGAACTGTTAGATGCAGCCATAGAATCTGTCAAGAAAGGTGTCCTGGACAGAGTATTCCAGAGGTAGGACTGGGAAGGATGGAAGGTAATAGGGCTGGGGAGACAGCAGGGCCGAGGAGGGAGAGAAGAGAAATGGTAAAGCTGTGGAGACGGGCTTGGACAGTAATGTGAGATGGGAGAGTCTCAGAGTTATTACTAAGGAGTTTAGCTAGAGATGCCAGAAGTGCTTTCGTGGGTGTTCTACATACAGTCCTTGGAGGGCTGCATTGGAGAGGTCTCATATCTGGAGCAGCAGGAGGGCTAGAAATAGTCTGTAGCCATTGTTAATGCCCTCAGGTGAGTAAGAGATTGCAGATCGTTGAAGCTCCTTGATTCACAATCCCTTTGAGGAAAGTGTATGAACTTTTGGAAAGGTGATGCCTTTTACAGCTAAAGCCCAGGATCTTCAAGGTCCTTCCAGAGCTTAGCTTCTCACTTCTCAAGTCGTCTGGATTTAGCCCTGGTGTAAAGAATAAACTACAACCCCCAGAGTTACTTAGTGCCAATTTAGCACACTTTCCGGGAATTTGAGTATTTCCGGCGGAAGTGGCCGCAGCTATGCCAATCTCTTTCCCTAAACAAAGTGGACTACAACTCCCACGGTCCTCCGCGCCCGGCGGGGGGGTGGGAAAAGGAACCGGAAACCGGATGGGGCGCTGGACCAGGTGAGGAAGTAGGAGTCTGGGAACCTGGGGCGCTGGGGGGCGGGCTAGGGGCTCCCCGGGCTAGCCGGAGGTGACAGGCGGGGAGTGGAAATGTCTGTGTTTCGGGCCCCCTCTCTCCGTCAGGGGCTCGCCCGGCGCAGAGAAAGCCGAGCCCATGGAACCGCCTCGGAGACCTGCTGAGACGAGGCTTTCCCGTCGGGCGGAGCCCGCGGGCGGACGTGGAGGTTTCTTGTGGATCCTTACTTGTCAGCCCCCTCGAACTAGGAGGGGAGATGAAGTGTTGGGAACTTCTGAGTCCATGCTCTATTAGTATTATTGTTACCGTTATTGGTTTTAAGGATTTGCTGATTGTTCACGTGGATTCCTAAAGTGCCCCCAAGGGACACGGGAGTGGACAGTGTTTTGGATTCCTTCTGCCCTTACTGAGTTTAGTGCCAGAGAGCCTAGGTGGCCAGACTTATCGGTGGATCACCCTCCACTTGTGCTTAATGTGACACTGTAATTTATCAGTGATTTCAGAAACAGACATTTCTTGATCTCTGTCCGTGGGTGACTTTACATAGAAGTTCCTGGTTTCTCCTTTGGGCTTCCAAGGTGTTTTGTTCAGGACATTAAAACTGGAATCACAGTATGTCACAGTGTATTACAGTTGTTTATCTGCCATGTCACAGTCGTTTGTGAGTTGTTTATACATTTTGGATTTCTTCCCCACCAAAAGACTACCACAATGCCTATCATGTAAGAGACTCATAAATATTGGGGGGAAAAAAAAAGTTAACAGCTGGTGGTAGGTTGGATGGGAATTTTGATTTTCATCTCATAGAGAAGACAGTTAAATGACTTGCTTAGGAGAACCTTAGAGATGAAACCGGGACTAGAATTATAGTCAGTTGACACATAGCCTGTAGCTCTTGCCTTCTGATCAGGCTTTGAAATTCTAGAACATTGAAAATAAGGCCTTGTCACTCTTCTGTGTATCCCTGGCCTTGCTGTCTTCAGGGTGGGTCCCTAAAGATCAAAGGTAGGCTCAACCTTAAGACCTGAGAGAGATGCCAGACTTGGAGCAGGCAGTCTGCTAATGTGGGCACTGTATGGGGAGATGCAGAGGAAGAGCCCCGGAACTGAGTTGTCCACAGCACCCTTCTCAGCCTTTGTTTGAGTCCAGCTGGCTCGGGTAGCCACCCGGACAGATGAATTAATTAGAGTTCTGAGAGCAGTCTAGGGAAGGATTTCCTAAGTTTAGCCCTGACTTTTTAAATTTTTATATTACATTGGAGCATAGTTAAGATTTTTTTTCTCTCTCTTTCCCACTTTCCCAAGGCTAGGGTCAGAGAACAGGTTGATGGATCAAGCTGTTGTGTCAACCTTGTGGTCCCATCTGGGGGAAGAGGTTACTCTTGACCTGCATATGGGGTTGAGAGGGAGAAGAACCATGATCCCTGCCCTGTGGGAGGCCCAGATGTGATGGAAATGTGCTCAGAGACTGGCAAGCTCTCAGAAGCAAGCAGAGTGCAAAACGTGCAGCTGGGCCTTGAGTCAACTCTGGGTGTAGAAGTGGAGAGGAGTCTGTCAGGAAAGGCTCTTTGGTAGAAGGTAGTTTTGTTTTTACTTATTTATATTGGCTGTGCCGTGTGGCTTGCAAGATCTCAGTTCCCTAATCAGGGATTGAACCCAGTCCACAGCAGGAATCCTAACCACTAGGCCACCAGGGAACTCCCAGAAGGTAGTTTTAAACAGCATTGAAAAAAGATGAGATGGACACAGTTAACTGTCAGATAAAAGCTGGGACCTTGGAGATATGGAGGAAAATGAAACAGGGCTTCCTCTCTGATCTGCCTCAAGTCTAGTTTAGGAGGCAGGGTGTGAATTCATGGAGATGCCACTAACCATGGTGACATGCAGTGGTTCTCAGCCATCACTAACCGTCGGAATCTCTCGAGGAAGCTTGTTTAAATAGATTCCCAAGCCCCACTCCAGACCTGCTTGGGTTGGGTAGGGCTGGGAAGCTATAGCAAATGCTGTGGTGTCCTGAAGAGGGACAGCTTTCCCAGAGGGAGAATTTGAGCTTCATCTGGAAGGGCAGGTATGACTCAAAAGTGTGTGTGTGGGGGTGGGGCAGTCAGTCCTGCTTTAGTCAAGGAGTCTATGAATTTGTGGAAATAGCATGTGTTAGGTTTTGGGAGTTTGGATAGGAAAGGCATTTTGAAAGCGTGAATGGAATGATCAGTTTGGGCCTCTGGGTTCACATGGGAATGATGAGAAGGAAGATTGGAAGGAGTGGCCTTTGTGGGTTACAAAGCTAGCTGGGGTGCTCCCTCTGCCTCTTCCCCATTCCCTCTTTATTGTCCTCTTCCGTTTCCCACTTTGCTCCCCCGACCACCATTTACACATCTTATTTCATTTGTTATAATAATAGTTTTAAGTGTTGCTGTTTAGTCGCCCAGTCGTGTCCAACTCTTGTGACCCCACGGTCTGTAGCCCCCAGGCTCCTCTGTCCATGGGATTCTCCAGGCAAGAATACTGGAGTGGGTTGCCATTTCCTCTTCCAAGGGATATTCCCGACTCAGGGGTTGAAACCATGTCTCCTGCATTGCAGGCAGATTCTTTACCACTGAGCCACATGGGTCTCCAGTATTTTTAAGTGGATATTATTTTTCTTAGTATCTGGATAAGGAAACCTGAAGCTCTGGCCGTAGATACATAGCTTGTAGGAGTCTAGTCTGAGTCTGCTAATTATCTCACTCACCACTGAGGATTCTTGAACGTGGGCAAAAAGCTGGGTTGGGGTTGGGGGGGCCTCTAGAATTAGCAGGGTGGCTGATCAAACCATCTCAAGCAAGATGGGTGTGGGTGGTGAAAAGCAAAGCCTTGTGTCAGATGGTTTGGTTCAGCTGCATTACTTGCTGAGTGAGTGACCCTCAGCGAGTTGCTTCATCTTGCTAAGCCTCAGTTTTCTCATCTGTAACATGGGAGCAGTAATGCCCACCTCACACGGTTGTTATATGCGTCATTGAGGGGTACCTGGCACAGAGCGATTGCTCAACACCTGGAATCTATTGAAGTCAGCTCTGTAATTAGTCTCTGCGCTGTGGCTGTGCACCTGCAGCCCATCCTTCAGCATGTTGGTTTCCAGAACACAGCCCATCCTGGATGGGCTTGTTTTATTAAGGTGACAGTAACAGTGCTGAAAGTTTGCCATCTAAATATTCATTGAAAACCTTGGCATGGCCTAGGAGCTAGTGACCCTAAACCTATGCCTGGCGGAAACGGGTTTGGAGTGGGGGATGACTGGTGGTTACGGGCTATGCTTACTGGGTGATTTATGAAGAGGAAGAGTACTTGAATCCAGGAGAGGAAAGGCCCTTCATTACCAGGAACTGGGATGAGTAAAGACCTGCCTAGAGGTTGAGGGCTAACTGACACAGTCTCTTCTGAGCCCAGGAAATGGTAGTAAGGGCCCTGGTCAGCCTGGACCCCTCCCACTCGACAGCTGGGGCTGTTGGGGCCTCTGGCCATCTGTTTTCCAGGTGACAGTGGCATGGCTGTGCCCCAGCCTTTCCCATCGGGGCCCCACCTCCAGCCTGCAGGTGCCCTGATGGAGCCCCAGCCCTCCCCTCGAAGCCTAGCCGAGGGCTTCCTGCAGGAAGAGCTTCGGCTTAATGATGAGCTGAGGCAACTGCAGTTTTCCGAGCTCGTGGGCATCGTCTACAACCCTGTGGAATACGCGTGGGAGCCACATCGCAGCTACGTGACCCGCTACTGCCAGGGCCCCAAGCAAGTGCTCTTCTTGGGCATGAACCCAGGACCCTTTGGCATGGCCCAGACGGGGGTAAAGAGCTTGGTTCCCCTGCAGGGTGGAGTGGGAGGGTCCAGGGTGGACGCTTGGCTGCATGTGCTGTGGGGGAGTATGTGCATGACAGTGGACACGTGTGGGTGTGCCCCTCACCCCCATCCTCATACCCTGGCTCCTGTGGTCTCAGACACTCTCCCGGCCTCGCTGGCTGTAGTTAACCAAGCCCATTAATGGTAGTTCCGTTTCCCTAGTGAGCGGTCCACTAATTGCCTCTGAGAGCCCTTCCTTCCGCCAGCCCCATCCTTACCTTGCGTTGCCGGATCTCCCCTCTCCCTAGAGTGTTGGGGTCAGGAGAGGGACCAGGGCTCCTCAGGGGAGACTGGTTGACAGGGGTGGTCAGGGAAGAGAGGCAGGGCATTCTGGCAGCCCTGGTTCTGTTTCTTAGCCAAGGAGAGGTTGGAACAGAGCAGGCCGCAGGGCCTGCCTGCTTCCCTCTCAGACGTCCGGATGAGTGACTGCCCCTCCGTGGGGGTGCTCGGCAGATGGGGGAGGGGAAGAGGCTTCAGGGCAGGAGGCTCAATCGCTTTTATTGACCCCAACTAGGGGCTGAAAGGTGATCAATGATGACCAATGGAAATGACAGCCCGAGGCTTGGGGCTGAGAGGGCACCCAGGCAGCAGCGGTCAGCCCTGTCCTTGTGTCTCCTCTCACCCTGGCCGCCTTTCTGTCCCAGGCCATCTGTCTGTCCCCCTATTACCCATCACTCCCTGTGTCGGGCCAGAGATCCCCTCGTGTTTATTGTGCCTGGTCCCAAAGGCTAGTCGGGGTAGAGCAAACAAATAGATTCTTCTGGACCATGGACCACAGGAAAACTGGAGAAACACGGACAGGCTCAGACAAGGGCCAAGAATCCTAGTTTCCGGCCTTGGGGTGGGGGTGGGGGCAGTGGGAGACAGATCCTTCTGGAAGGTGGAATGGGGTTGCTTGGTCCAGACCCCAGGCATCAGGTCTCCAGTTGAAAGCCCTCGTATGTCTCTCCTCCTCACAGGTGCCCTTTGGGGAAGTGAGTGTAGTCCGGGACTGGTTGGGCCTTGGGGGGCCTGTGCGGAGCCCTCCCCAGGAGCACCCCAAGCGACCAGTGCTGGGACTGGAGTGCCCTCAGTCCGAGGTGAGCGGTGCCCGGTTCTGGGGCTTTTTCCGGAACCTCTGTGGACAGCCCGAGGTCTTCTTCCGTCACTGTTTCGTCCACAACCTGTGTCCACTGCTCCTTCTGGCTCCCAGCGGGCGCAACATTACCCCCGCCGAGCTGCCGGCAAGGCAGCGCGAGCAGCTCCTGGGGGCGTGTGACACGGCCCTGTGCAGGCAGGTGCAGCTGCTGGGGGTGCGGCTGGTGGTGGGCGTGGGCCGCCTGGCTGAGCAGCGGGCAAGGCGGGCTCTGGCCGGTTTGATGCCCGAGGTCCAGGTGGAGGGGCTCCTGCACCCCTCCCCTCGCAGCCCACAGGCCAACAAGGGCTGGGAGGCGGTGGCCAAGGAGAGACTGAACGAGCTGGGCCTCCTGCCGCTGTTGACCAGTTGAGCACCCCTGCGGCTGGCACAGGACATGTTCAAGGCCTCTGGGTCCTTCTGGGCCAGCGGATGACCACACACCTCTTGGACTGGAGCCACAAGGTCCCCTTGGGCTCCCCAGTTTGGGGGACCTCCCATTTTGACATTGCTCCTGCTTGCCTTCCTGATTCCTGCTCACTTCACCTTCCTTCTGTCTGTGGTACCCAACTCCACAGAGAGCCAACGTCTGTGAGCTGGTCTACCTCACTGCTTCCCTGGAGCCTCTCTTCTGCAGAGAGAGACCCCAACAGTGACTTCTGAGGTCCTATTTGCTGTTTTAGAGAAAAGATCCCACCAGGATCCCCACCTATCCTCCTAGAACGGCTTCCTGCAGCTCACCCGTCTCCCCACAGGCACTGGGACAAAGTGTGGGTCGTGGCTGCTAAAAGTGAGCCTCTGATGAGAGGCTGAGGGTGGGTCACGGGGAGTTCAGTGTGGCAGCGTGGGAAAGGCCAGAAGACCTGGATTTCCATCCCAGCCCTGAGACTTGTGAACTTTGTGATTTTGGACAAGCGGATTGACTTCTCCAAGCCTCAGGATCCTTCCTCACCTATAAAATGGGGTCCCTGCCTCACTGGGCTGGTATGGGGATTAACTGAGATAACAGTTAAAAGTGCCTTGCATAGTGCCTGGCACGTGCGTGCTCACTACACCTTTTCTGGGTTTTGCGCCTCCTGGTTGGGGACGCGCTACACTACACTACACAGGAAGCCCCTCTGCCCTGAAGACCAGGGTGAGGGGAAGGGTGGGAGTCTGGGCCTCTACCCGTATCCTGCGTGACGGGCAAGGTCTTGCCCCAGAGATGGACCAGTGACTTTATGGAAAACCCAGCCTGTGATTTTTCAGGCTAAGCATTAAAAGCTCCTAAACCCTTTCGTGTTGGCCCTTTTTCCCCTCCTGCACGTCAGGGGTGGAAGGTGGTAGTTTATATTTTCCCTTTTACCTCTTCCTGTTTGCAAAAGGTTCTCTTGGGTGGCTGGGTAATGGTATGAAGTCTCTCATTACCTTGCCAGAGCTGCAGGATCTCTGTTAGAGGCCTGTCGAGTGGTTTGTTTGCTATTTGGGGCACTTTGATGGGTGGATGGGAGCCTGGTATCTCCAGCTAACTCATTTCTTACCTTTGCCACATGTCTGCCCCTGTAGTAAGAGCTTAGAAGTGAATCCAGTCAGGAGCAGAGACTGCCTTAATAAGGAACACATGATTGGACTCTAGCTCCTGGTATAGACCATCTCCAGATCTCAAAATAACATTTTTAATATGTGTCCTCCCCATTATATAATAAATTGAGTGGCCTCCATTCTTGGTTGTTGAGAGGGAGCCTCTAGGTCCTTGTCATTTCCCAAGCACCAGGAGTTTTGTCTCTCATGGTGGGACCCTTAGACTACACATGAGCTTTTGCTGAAATTTGACTCAGGAGGGCTGACCATGCCCAAAAGACCAACCATGTGATCCGAGGGTGGGGACTTTGAGACAGGTGATATCAGCCTGACCCCCAGGGAGGGGAGGCGGGGCTGAAGACTGAATTCAACCACGTGGTTAAGATTTCAATCAGTTCTGTCTTCATAATGAAACCCTATAAAGACTCTGGACAGGGAGACTGGAGAACTTCCTGACTGGTGAACACATAGCTATGTCAGGAGAGTGGTGTGTCCTGATTCCAGGGGAGAAGGGACATGAAATCACTTTGGGACCCTCCCAGATCTTGCATTATGTGTCTTCATTTGGCTCATCCTGATTTGTATCCTTTATAATAAAAACTGTAATAATATGTGGACTGCTTTCCTGAGTTCTGTGTCATTTTAGCAAATTATTGAACCTGAGGGGAGTGTAGGAACCCCTGAATTCATAGCCAGTCAGCAGTGCAGGTGACCTGATGACCCCTGGGCCTGAAGTTGGCATCTGCGGCGAGGCAGTCTTGTTGGGCATTTTGCCCAGTCTTCTTGGGTGCTTTGCCCTTAAACCTGAGGGGTCTCGGCTAACTGCAGGTGGCTGGCATCAGAATTACAAGAGGTCTCAGTTTCAATCCCTGGTCAGGGGACTAGATCCCACATGCTGCAACTAAGACCCAGCACAGCCATATTAATATTTTAAAAAATAATTACAATTTTGCACCCCCACGTGCCTTAGACTCCTTTCCTCTTTGTTGGCAGTGCAGTGGTGCTACGTGGTTCTTGCCCCATGTTGCAGAGCACTGGATCAGGCACTGAAGTAATTGTGTGGAGATTGAAGCCATTGTTCCCTTATATATTTAGCTAAGGTAGTCAGGGAGAGCTCTCTGGAGGAGGTGGCATTTCAGGTGGCTTAGGGACTGAGACAATTTTGGAGAGCTTAGAGAAGAGCACTCTTAGGTTCATGGGCTGGCAAATAGATTCATATTGACTTGGCCCAGCTGGGAGAACTAGGAGAAGAGTAAGCTGGGGCCAGCTTATGAAAGGTCTTGAATGCTAGACTAATCTTTGAGAATTTGCAGTCCAGTGAAGTGAGAGGAGGGGCCGGCCAGTATAGGAGGCGGTGTAGGTGCCTGGGGTCAGGAATGGGGAGGGAGGGAATTCATTTGTAGGGAAGATGTCTGGGGGCGATAGAGTTGGTAAGTGTGAAAGCCTAGCATTGGGGTGGGAATCAGGAGGGGGTAGGGGTAGGGTTGGGCAGTGTGTAAAGGCCCTTGAATGGTAGTGACCAAGATGATGGCTTGAAGACAGGTGTGGCAGTCACTGCTGGGTGTGGCTTCTAGTGGAGGTGTTGCCCTCAATTCTTGGGGAGCATCTTTTTAGGGAGGGGCTGAATAGGTCCCTTGGCCTGAAAAAGTCCTGGGCCTCCCTTTCCCCAAGGGCACCATGTTAGTCTGCTAAGGCTGCCATAACAAAATACCGCAGACTGGGGGCCTTAATTTATTTTCTTACAGTGTTGGAGCCTGGAAGTCTAAGATGCAGATGTCGGCAGATTTGGTTGCTCCTGAGGCCTCCCTCCTGGGCATGCCTCCCCGCTGTGTCCTCCTATGATCTTTTCTCTGTCGCACTTCCCTCGTATCTCTCTTCTTAGAAGGGACACCTGTCACGTTGGATGAAGGTCCCACCCACCCTTATGACCTCACTTAATTGCCTCTTTAAGGCTCTTATCTCCAGATATCTCTCCAAGTCACCTGGGGATTAGGACTTCAACGTAGGAATTGGAGTCACAATTTACTCCGTAATAGACACCTGAAACGTCACTGCTTTTTCTTCCCCAACTCATGTCAACCACTAACAAATGGGTGCTCATTGCCTTTCCTCCACTCTGGGGACGGAGGCTGGTGTGGTGGTTCAGCTGGCCGATGGGCCTTAACCCACCAGACTGGCCCCTACTCCCCATCCATTCTAGAGCAGGTTCTTCAGTACAAATGAGAGTGTCCTTGTTCGGGGGTGGGGGGGGAATCTCATTATTTTCTCCTGGGCCAAAGGGAATGGTGATGTCAGCTGCTACAAAACAATATTGTGGGGGAGTTCCCTGATAGTCCAGTGGTTAGTACTTGGCGTTTTCACTGCTGGGGCCTGGATTTGATTCCTGGTCAGGGAACTAAGATCCTACAAACTGCATGGTGCAGCCAAAAATAAAAAACCAATGTTGTGGAAAGTATTTTAAAGCCAAATTGAAGTGATGTGAGATCATCAAGAGTTTTGCAGTCCGATATGCTGGCCACTAGCCATGCATGGCTGTTTAATTAAAATGAAGCGAAGTGAAAAATTCACTCTTCAGTCACTTGCCATATTGCAGGTGCTTGAGAACCACACATGGCTAGAAGCTACTGACTGGATGATGCAGACACAGAACTTTCCATCATCGTGGAAAGTTCTGTTGGATAGAACTGTGGAGTCAGTTCACATGCAGAGGTGTTAAAAAAGGAAAGTGTCCCAGCTCCACTTTAAGAGATGTTGGATAGGGAGGTCTGAAGTACAGCCTCGTATCTGTTTTTCTCTTTGTGCTGTGGACATGCAGCCAAGGTGAAGACAGGATTGCACTCGGTGTCCTGGAGGCGAGAAGAGTGTCTCATGTTCCTTTCGTCATATATAACCCTACACCTGGCACACGGTAGGTGTCCAGGATGAATGTACAAGCCGTGCTCAAATCTGGGTTTGGGGATCTACCCCAGAGTGTCCATCCATTAACATGAGTATTCCGAGTTTGTTGTTTTTTGCCCAGTGATGGTGATCCAGTTCTGGTTCAGAAGAGGAATGGGTCTTCTAAGTCCCACCCCGACATGTATCATGTGCACACGCATGCGCACAAGTACACACATTCCACTGGATAGACACCAAATTGGGCTTCGGGGTAGGGGTGCTTCTGAGACTCTGCAGGATGGAGTGTGTTGGGAGGAAAGAGACTTTTCCTCTTTTTTTTTTTCCCTTACTGAAACAGGATGGCTTAAAGGAAGATTGAGTTGTGTCTGACTGCTGTGTGGTCCTTCACTTTCCCAATTTGACAAACGTTTATTGATGTCCGCTGTGTGCCTTTCCCTACACTAGGTACCACAGGGGGTGACAGAGGTGAATTAGATGGCTCTTTGCCCTCACATTGCTCACTGTCGGACACTAGGAGATACAAGCATATAATTATAGTATAAATCAAGCAGAAAAGGTGTTGTGAGCAAGTTCTAAACACAGCACCCCGGGCACATGGACTGAGGAAGGGATCAGCTCTCCATGTGGGCAAGAGGTTGTGTGCCAGTGGGACAGGGTGGTGACTGGGGAGTTCTTCTCTCATCATCTGCCGGGTTTTGCCACCTCCATGGAGTGGGTGTTTGAAAAAGGGGACCATGGTCTCAGATTGCCCCAAGAATTCCCGGCCCCACCTGCAAGGATGAACTCTGGGCCAGGATTGGCTGGAACCAGGGGTTGGGCTTGGCTCTATGGGAGATGGGAAAGGGGGCTTCCTTTTTCATCTCTTGTTCCATGAATCTCTAGGATGGAAAACAGCAGTAGTTGTTTTAGGGGGTGTCCAGGTGCTAAAACAAAAAAGGTCAGAAATAGCCTGGGCATACACTGGACAAAGATGAGTGGAATGGAGGGGAGGAATAGAGACTAAGGCCCAGCCCAGACTAGGTCTTAATTCTCTGAATATACTTCTTTAGGAGGATGTAGACCAGCAGTTTTCTATTTTTTCCTAATGCCCCAAAGAAGGAAATAATTTCAATTGGAGCATGAGACATTGACGTTAGACACATGGATAAACTTCCCAGGTATGACCATCAGTTGATACAGAAATAAATTGCTTTGGGGGAGGCTAAATTGCTTTCTTCTTCAGAGGTCTTAATGCCAAGCCTGGCTCCAGCCCAAGCTTACCGGTCAAGGTTGAATTATAAAGTATTTAATGTATTTGGGGAAACTTTCTCTCCCCTTTTTTCTCTCTCCTTATCTTGGTCCTCATTCTGTCAAAAACAACTGCAATGGGATTTTCCTGTACATCTTCTTGCCTGTTCTTCTACCCCTAATTCCTTCTTGAGGATCTCAGTCTGATGTCAGTCTCTAGGCCTGGTTGGCAGAGGGAGTGGCTGAGAGCCCAGAATAGTCCTCCATGGTGGCCTGCGCCAAGGCAGCTTGTCATTTCCATTTTCATTAATTGAAGCAACTTGACCCGGATCATTTCAGGCCAGCAATTTCCGGGGAGTGTGTGGGGGACATGCCTCAGCGGGTCATTCTGTCCTTCCATCTACCTTGATAGTGCTGACTCCTAGTCCTGGCTGCAGAATGCGTCTCTTATTGCAGTTGACTGGGGAGAAGCCCAGTCTCACCGCTTGGGATCTTGAACTTTCTGTCTTCTGAGGAAGGCCCTTCCAGTGTTCACCTGTTGTGATTTTGATTCAGTTTTGTTTGTTCAGTTTTAAGAAACTTGATGACTGATGCAGTTGCCTCTCAGAACCTCATCTGATAATGCTTTCTGCTGTGAACTGGGAGAGGAACAGGATGTCTTTGAAGGAAAGGTTTGCCTTCCAGCACCAGAAAGGCATCACCAATGAGCGAGCTATTGGGGTGTGATGGCTGCTCTGAAAGTGAATGTGTTTTACTCCTTACCTGGCTTTGTTGTGTTCAGTAGCTAAGTCATGTTGGGCTCTTTGTGACCCCATGGACTGCAGCACACCAGGCTTCCTTGTCCTTCATTATCTCCCAGAGTTTGCTCAAATTCATGTCCATTGAGTCGGTGATGCCATCCAACCATCTCATCCTCTGTCGCTCTCTTCTCGTCCTGCCCTCAGTCTTTCCCAGCATCAGAGTCTTTTCCAGTGAGTCAGCTCTTTGCATCAGGTGGTCAAAGTATTGGAGCTTCAGCTTCAGCATCAGTCCTTCCAATGAATATTCAGGCTTTAGGAAGGTCCATGAGAGTTCACACTGAGCATGATCTTGCCGCTTATATGGTGGTGTCACATTGTCACAACCATTCCAAGGGGTAGGGTGATGTGTTCCCTGTAGAGTGTGGGTCTCAGGTTTATTACATGGATTTGTGTACTTTTGTGATCCATGGGGATCTTTTTTGTCTCTGCATTTTGAAAAATCTCCCAGATGGACACTCGTGTCATTCACTGTGACCCATTTTTGCTGGCGGTAGGTCCCTGTGCATCTGGAGTATTTCTGTGTAGCCCCTGCGTTTTCACGCATCTTCAGAGGACTTGTGTCTTTCTGAGTGTCCTCTGGCTCCATTTGGGAGGAGGGAACAGAAGAAGGAGCCCAGACGCGGAGGGGAGTCGTCGGGGTGGTGGAGCGGGTAGGGAGGGGGTGCGCTGCAATCTGTGACTCGGAAAACAGATTTGTGGAGGAGGCAGCCGCCCGAGCGCGCGGCGCGTGCGGGGAGGGGGCGGGGGCCGCTCTGGCCCCCAGCTCCTCCGCAATCCAATTAAATAACATTTAAATGCATAACCAGCCCGCGCGGCGATGAGGCTGGAGATTGGAGCGGGCGCGGCGGCGGGCCGCGCGGGCGGCGTTTTGTGGAGCTCAGCGATTCTGGCGGCAATTTCCCCGCTCGGCGCGGCTTTTACGAGCCGGCTCCCGGCGCCCGCGCCCGCTCCGCTGCGCCCGCCCCGCGCCCGCCGCTTCCCGCCACTCCCGCCTCCGCTCTTTTTTGTCCCTCGCCTTCTTTGCAGCCGTCTGGTCTGTCCGTGCCTCCCTCCATCTCTTTGGGTAGTCTCGGCCGCCGTCCCTCGCTCCCGGGCGGGCTTGGTCTCTCAGTCTCTTTCCTCTGGTGTGTCTCTCTGTCCGTTCGTGAGACTGTGAGACTGTCTCTCACACTCCCTGTCTCCAGCTCCTGCCATCTGTCAGCTCTCACTTCTCTCCTCTTTTCTGCCCCGGAGTGTGGCCCCCGTTTTCAGGCCAATGCTCTCTTGGTTCCCTCTGGATCACCATCTCAGCACCGCTTCTGTATCGCTTGTCTCCTTGCCTCTCTGGTGGCCCCCCACACCCAAAGCCTTCCCCCCACCACTCCGAGGCCCCCCACACTGGAGGCAGGCTGAGGAACACCAGCCTTCACTCCTCAGCCTGCCTCCAGTGTGTGCCATGGGGGTCCTGATGCTTGGGAGCAGCAAGGCAGGGCTGAGGAGGAAAAGAAAGCCCAGAGTGAGAAGCGGGGAAGGGTGATGGACTTCACCCGCTCAGGCCCCGCTGGACAGTGGTGAAGATGAGGTTCCTGCATGAATGTCTGGAGGAAACCAGTTCTTCCCCACCAGTCCCCGGAGCGGAGCAGAGAGGGCCCTCTCATTCAGTGCCACCCGAGTGAGGTGTTCCCTATTCAGGAGGCCCATGGAGTCCTGGAGGGATGTGCGCTTGAAGCTCTCGGAGGGTGGGAGGGAGAATGGGGCCCTTCCTAAGGAGCTAGGGTGGAGCAAGTCCCTCATGAGGAGGAAGACAGAGAAAGCAAGACCACCCATTTTGTTTCTTATGTGGGACCAGACTCCATTAGCATCTCCTCTTCCTCCTCATTGCCTGTCTCATCCCTGCTCAGGCCCCTCAGCATATGGAGCCTGCCGTTTACCAGATGCTATGGGGCCATGCAGATTTCTGGGGGAAGAGCATTCCGACAAAGAGAACAGCAAGGGCAAAGGCCCTGATGTGAGCGTGTCTGCTGTTAGAGGAACAGCAAGGAGGCTGATACAGCTGGAGAGAGAGCGTAAGGGAGAGGGTGAATGGTGGGTCTGCGAGGTAGTGGGGACCTGATCACATGGGGATGAATAAGTCACCATGAGGCTTTGGCTTTAGCGCTGAGTAAGATGGAGAGTCACTGGAGGGTTTTGAGCAGGCAAGTGACATGATCCGCCTTGTATTGTTATGGAAAATGCTTACTGTTGTGTTGAGACTCAATTGAGAAAGCAAGGGCAGAAGTGTGGGGACCAGGCAGGAGCCCATTGAAGTACCAGGTAAGAGACAACGGCGGCCTGGACTAGGGAGGTGCAGTGGTGATGACAAGTAGTCAAGTTCTGAATATACTTTGCAGAGAGCCCAGGAATCTGCGGATAGACCTGGTGGAGGGTGTGAGGGCAGGAGTGGAGTCAGGATGAAACCAAGGGGTTTGACCTGAGTGACCAGAACCCCTGGAGTTGCCATGAGCTGACTTGGGGAACACTGCAGGAGGAAGCTGGTTTGGGGGAGGCATCAGTCTTTGACATGTTAGAGTTTTAAAAAAATATTTATTTGTCTGCTTCGGGTCTTAGTTTTGGCACACAGGATCTTTGTTGCAGCACGTGGGATCTTTCATTGCACCCACTAGGTGCAGGATCTTAGTTTCCTCACCAGGTATCAAACCCATATCCTCTGCATTAGAAGGCAGATTCTTAACCACTGGACCACCAGGGAAGTCCTTTAACAGGGTAAGTTTGGAATGCCTAGTAAGCAACCAAGTAGGAGTGTATGATAGGCTGAGTGACATACAGATCTGGGTTTGGTGTGAAGTCCAAGCTGGAGATATAAAATTTGGGTCCTCAATGACATTAAGATCCCCTAAGGAGTGAGAACAGAAAGAGAATAAAGGACATCCAATGACTGAGTATAAGCATTTCAATATTGAGAGGTTGTAGAGTTGTAGAAACTCCCCCCAAAGGCTGAGACATCACAGCAAAGAAAATTTGGGTTTGAGATGAGGGGGGCTCCTGCCTTTTGGGTCACTTCTCAATAAGCAACAAATGTTTACAGAGTACCTGATTAAACCTACCATGTGCAGAATAGCAATGAAGGACCCTAGGGGACACAGATGATACTATTCTTGCCCTCAAGAAGCTTGAGCTAAGGATCCCTGAATGGTTTCCCCTTTCTTTCCCATCTCTTCACTCTCATTCCTTATGACTTCCCAACATGGACTCTCTTCTCCCCAGTTGAGGTCCTAGGTCTTTCCTTCCCTCCAAAGCTTGCTCCAAACCTTTCTTCCAGAACCTTCCCCAGATCACCTTGGATTACTCTAATCTAACAGGTAGCTTAGGTCCCAGACCCGGGAGTCAGTCATCTTCATTAACTCTCCCTCACCTCTCATCCTCAATCCATATGCAAGTTCTATCAGCCTTATCATCCATATATTCCAAATCTGACCATGTCTCGAGATCTCCACTTGTACAGTTCTAGCCAAGACATGGTCTTGCCTGCACTGCTGAGCAGAGCAGCTCCCCAGCTGTCCTCCCTACAGTTCATTCTCCAGGCCCTGGTCCCTTTCATCTGAAGCACCTGCCCCCTTCCTGCATCTGTGCGCTTCTTGCTATCCCTACGCCCCTCAAATCCCCCGGCCAGGGCCACTTTCCTCCGGGTGTGACCTATCTTCTCTCCTCTCAGCCCCAGGAGTCGGGGGTGGGGGGGGGGGGGGGGGTGGGGGGGGGAGGGAGGGTGCCGGAGGGCTGAAGCTGTCCTCCATTCCTGGGGGCACTGGGTACTCCTATTGTGGGAGGCCATCTGCCTGGAGGTGGGGTCAGGGACGTCCTGGAGGGGCCACTCAATGGGGAACTCAGGAAGTGAGGCCGAGTGTGTCTCTGGAATGAGCAGCGAGGGTAGTTCTGAGCGTCTTCTGTTTCTACCAGCTCAGCTTTCTCCCTTGTTCTCATTGCTGCTTCTTCTCCATCTCACTGACTGATCCTCTGTATTGAGAGGTAGGAGGGATCCCTTACCAGTGTCAGGGTCTTGGAAGTCTCCTGTCGAATGCCCCCTGCTTGTTCCTGACCCAATCCGCCGCCTGCCCCTCCCACCTCTGTCTTTCCCTCCCCCTCCCCCCACACCAGGAGCTGGCCTCACCCTCTCCAGCCTGTGCACCCAGAGCTGAATCAGTCACCGTGTCCTCCCCCAGGGCCTAGCACCCAGTAGGTGCTTATTAAATATTTATTGAAAGGATAAATGAATGAATGAACCAATATCTGAGGCATTCAGCCTCCCTGTTGGGCCCTGAGCCTAGCTTTTCTGGTTCTTTAAACGAGTTCTTTCAAACTTTAATGTGGATACAAACCACCTGGGGATCTTGTTAAACTGGAGGACTGGATTGGCCGGGTCCAATCTGGGGCCTGAGAGTTTGCATTTCTAGCCCGTTTTCAGAGATGCTGATGCTGCACGTTCTCAGATCACTTTTTTTTTTTAAGATTTTTTTTTTAATCTAGACCATTTTTTAAAAGTCTTTATTGAATTTATTACAATATTGCTTTTGTTTTTTTGGCCGCAAGATATGTGGGATGTTAGCTCCCTGACCAGGGATTGAACTTGCACCCCTTGCAATGGAAGGTGAATTCTTAACCACTGGACCATCAGGGAAGTCCCATCTTGGGTCACATTTTGAGAAGCAAAGCTCTAAGGGCAGGTGTCTCTCAGGCAGAAGGAAGCCCCTGCCTAATGAAAACAGAGAATTATGATGATTGAGAGAAACTGAGAGAATGACAGAGAGGAGTCAGAGAAAGAAAGGAAGCCCACCACCACTGGTCTAACGGCCCCTAGAGCCCCTCAGAAGTACCATTCCCGACAGTTGCAGGAAGCCTAGAAGCACCTGTAGCATCTCCCTCAGCAGCAGCCTCGGTTCCCCAGGGTCCAGTCCCGATGGGGTAAAGGTGCTCTGGAGACACCTGCCACCTCAGTGTCACAGATTGCCCACTTAGTTCTGAGACCACTGGGAGTCTCAGAACAGGTTTGGAGTCTTCACCCAATTCCATGAACATTCCCCAAACTGCCTCTCAGCACACGAGTGAACAAGTGAAGGATAGCCCGGAAGTTGGTCTTGTGAAAAGGGAGACAATAAGCATAAATGAAAGGTGGGTTTGCATTTGGCTTTGGAGGAGGATGGGGAGAGCTTTGATGAGCATATGGGAGCCCCGGGAAGTGGTAGAGAGGGCATTCCAGGCAATCTGGGCTGGAAGCAGGATGGTTCAGAGCATGCTCCTTGACGCATATGGGGATCAGCAGCTGGGGAGGGGAGGGTGATGGAGGAAGGAGAAATGAGAGGAGCTCAGCATGAGTCTGTATTAAGGAGGGGCTCTGAATGTCAGTCTGAGGAATCGGTGCTTTGGCATGAAGGCAGATGTATTCTGTATGCCTTAGGGAGCCATGGAAGGGATGTCCAAGTATTGGAAGGGGTGCTTGGAGGGAAGGCTTTGCCACGTATGGTTTACCTGGCCTACGGGGGAGGGACCCATCTCTGTGAGCTGTCTTGTCCATCTCTGTACTCACTGGAGGCTCAGTCAGGCTCTGGAGGTGAGAGAGTGGTGCCTGGGTTTGGGAAGAGCTGGAGGTGTTGTTGATTTTTTTCCCCCACTGTGGGAAAGAGCAGATTTTGTTATGTGGGAAGTTTTATGATCTTCTGTCTTAACTCCAGGTTCTTTTATCCAGGAGTCCCTGATGAGGACAAACTGCTTCAAGAAAGAGAGAGGGAGGGGAAAAGGAGGCCAGTTTTTCATGGCAGCTGAGTGGATAGAGCATGGCTTGATCCGAGCTGGTGAATGCTTGGACGCACTTACCTGTCTAGGATTGGGCTTCAGTCTGAAGCCCCACTAGCTGCTTACACTCCCTGAAAGCGTTTTAAGGTGTTAAACTGGTCATATTCCCAGTACCTCTAGTGCTGGCCAGTCTAGGTGTCAGCCTTCCTGAGAACCAACTTTTAGGTTTAACACGTACATATCTTATCCACAGTCACATACAGGTGTAGGCTCTAATTTTTTTTTTCAGGCCTGTTTTTTGCTGGCTGCTGGGGAAGGCACAGCATTTTTGTGATTGTGGGAGGGTGCCCCCCAACAGATCTGGGGTTCTCCCCGACAGGGATCCGTGTCTTTCCTCCCTGCCTGCCCCTGTCCTCTGTCACTCTCACTTGAGCTCACCCTTCCCGCAGGCAAGAAATTGTGTCAACAGGGAGGGCAGGTTTTGTTTCTGTGGGAGAGTGTGGGATATTATTTTCATCTGATTTATTTTTGTTCCTGATGATCCCTGTGCTGATGTGCTAACGAGCAGAAGTAGCCAGGAGCAGCCGTCGACAGCATCGTGTGCAAGGTGAATGGATTGACAGGCAGGCAGGGGCCTTGTCCCAAAGAGGCCTGAGGCAGGAAATTAAAGCTGCCACAGACACACCCCAGCCTGGGACACACCCCAGCCTGGGACACTCTCCAGTCTGAGACACACTAGCCTGGGACAGTGTTGTGTGGGCCCTTCCTTCCCCCTGTGTCCCATAGCCTCCAACCTTTATGGTCCTCACCGCTCTCCTGCTCATTCATTCAGCCCAGAGTCCTGCCAGCTCTTCCCTCTATAGTAACTGCGTCCAGCCCATCTCAGGTAAAACCTCCCGAAACTTGTAGTGATGAGTGAGTGACAGTCACTCAGTTGTGTCTGACTCTTTGCGACCCCATGAACGGTAACCACCAGACTCCTTTCTCCAGGGAATTCTCGAGGCAAGAATACTGGAGTGGGCTGCCATTTCCTTTTCCAGGGAGTCTTCTTGTAGAGTGAAGAGAAAAGTGTGACCTTGGCGTTAATCACATCTTTGATGCGTGGCATACAGTGGGTGCTGGGTCCATGACCAATGAACAGGTAAAGGGGTTTTGGTGGCGGCGAGGAGGATTTCAGCTACCCCCTGGTTTCATGTATTTTCAATGTTCAGTAATTCTCCCTGCCTAGGTTTCCTTTCCTGGGGACATTCTCTCACCCCAACTTTGCCCTTGTCTTCTCCCATGTGTGTTTGAATGGTTCTGTTTTATCTGTGTCGTACATGGTTCAGATCTTTTGGGGAGGAATGTGGGGAAGACCAGCATCTCTGAAGACATTGTCCTAGTTCACTTCTGCTGTGTGATTTTTTTTTAGGTTGCTCCCTGCCAGGTGGCACCCCGCCCCCGCCATGAAAGGCTCCATGTAGTCACACCAGCTCCTGCCTGTCCCTGTGGGGGTGGGGAGTGAACAGATAGCTAAGTTGAAGTTTAGTGAGGCTGCCCCATTGGATGAGGGGAATCAAGGGAAGACAAGAGGAGATGAGAGAATAGAAAAGAAGGTCTAGCAAAGATTCGAGAGATCAGAGATAAGATCAGAGATGGGAGAGATCAGAATAAGAGCATAGGATCCAGCCCCCAGCTTGTCATCTGCAATATGGGGATAATAGGCTTGTTGTCAAGAGAAGTGATTAGATCGAGTGAAGCACTTAGCAGGTAGGAAGCATGGTAGACTCCTTGATGATAATGATAGTAATAAATGGGGGTAATATTGCCTACATCACAAGGGGTACTGGGAGACTTGAGGCTTGTAAACATTTTGTAAACTGCAGATTGCTAATGTTTCAGCTGCTATTATTATTATTCTTTCATTTTTGCATTTCTTTTGGCCGCTGTTTTGTATTCATACTGATGAAGGGGAAGATGCCAGAAGGAGGTAAGGACCTGGGTTCTGTTCTACTCTGGGGACTGTTTCCTTCCTCCCCTCCTCACCCCCTGGGGAGCAGAGCCCAAGCCACTTGCCCTCATTACCTACCCCCTACCCTCCCCAGGCATGGGGCTGAGAAGGTAGAAGATGGCAGGAGGGTGCAAGAGGGAGGCCAGAGGGAAGCAAAGCTGAAAATGAGGGCGGGAGAGGGGGCAGTGCAGCAGCGGCTGGAATCACCTTTGCATAACGGGCCGCACCAGCTCAGCTAGCTCTGTTTCCAGATACTGCTCTCCCTCCTTTGTCTCTCAGCCTGAACTCCCATCACTTTTCTTCTTTCTTTTCTCCTCACTTCCCTTGCCCCTAATATGCCCCACAGGCCCCTTCTCCCCCTCCCACTTCCCCAACTCCTGCTCTGAGGCCCCATTCATTTGTCCTCCTGACCTGGGGCCCCCACCCACCCCCAGGCTTCTCCTCTCCCTCTCTCCATCCCCCTATCTCCCTATCTCTCCCTGTCCCCCATCTCTCTGCCATTCCCTTTTCTCTTTCTGGCTCCAAGTCTCCCATCTTTACCCACCTGCTTCTATCTTCCCTTTCCATTTTCTCATCCCCTTTCTTGTTACTGACTGCCCCTGCCCCCAGCTTTTAGCCCCTCTCCCCTCTTCTGTTTCGCTGTTGGCTTCACTGCTTGGATTTAGAATCCACTGTGTAGCCCTCACTCCCTTGATGAAATAATGGTAATAACAAGGTGAAAATTTAATGAGCATTTACCACGGGCAAGGCACCACTAAACAGTTCTGTTATGTCTGATCTCATGTAGTCGCTCCATAACCCTGTGAGGTGAATGGTATTACTGGCCCCATTTTACAGATGCAGATAATGAGGTGCAGAGAAGTGAAATCTCTTGCTGAAGGACTCGTAGTTAATAGGCATTGGAGCTTGAAGGCCAGCCTGTATGATCAAGGAGCCTGTGCCCCTACCTGCAGGTATCCGTCGACAGTGACCCCGGAAGAAGCTGTTCTCACTTTCTCCCTGATGGAGTTAAGAGAGACCTCTTTCTTTAAACATCGTCTTGGTACCCCCAGATTTGCTCCCTTCTCCTTTCTCTGCACAAGACCAGATCTAACGTGGCATGGGTGGCTTGTTCTGTGTGATGGTACCACTGACACAACATTGTCGGGCACTGCTCTAAACACTGTAGGCCTGTCACCTTGTTTAGTCAGCCCCATTTTACAGATGGAAAAACTGAGGCCCAGGGAAGTGAGTAACTTGCCCAGGTCACACAGGTAATCAATAGCTGAGCCAGGATTGGAGCCCAGGCATTTGGGCTCTAGAGAACCTGTTCTCCTAGGTGGTGACAGTGCCCCTCTCAGTTCCTGGGCAACCTGGTTTTGCTTTCCCATCCGTTGTTACTTGCTCAGCTGCTCTGGGAAGTCCTTGTGGCCTGGCCCATCCTGGGCTGCAGCTGGCTTCTGTGGGCACTGCCCGCTGTGGTGTAATCTCTGCGACCAGCACCGTCAGCCCTCCAGGTCTGGTCCGGCTGCCAGCCCTAATCGGTGCCTGAGGGGATTTATTGGCTGATGTCCCCAGGGAGCAGGGACAAGTGTTTTCCTCTCCAGCCCCGCTGTGCCGCCTCCCAGCCCGACAGCTCCCTCGTTCCGGCCCATCGCGGCAGCTGATTTACCTCTGTGGCCGGGGGATTTAGCTGCTGTCCTGGCTCCTACTATAAATTCCCGGGCAAATAACGGAGCTCTGCATCAAAGCACCCGACAGGGGAGCGAGCAGGAGCAGATGGCCTCTTCAGCCGTGGGGTGTGGAGGGCAGGGGCAGGCAGGAAGGCTCCAGGGCTTTTCTCGTCCACTCCTGGCCACAAGGCCATGCCTTGCCTTCCTCAGGCCCGTGGATCCCCCTAACTTTCAGAGGCTTGGACCACCCCACCCCATCCTGCCATCTCCCAGCCCCCAGCACCCACACGTTCTGGTTGATGTTGCATCCTGCGGCCCCATGTGAAGCCTATTTGCCTGACGTTGTTGAGAGCTGACTGCCATCCCTGGGTTTCATTAGGCTTCAATCAAATTGATATGGCACCTATTGGACTTAGGTTCTGTCCTCCGAAAGGAGGCTCACACCGAACTAGGAAGTGGTAAGAACCTCCCAGTGGGAAGGCGTGGTAGACCCTAGAATGTAGGTGACTTAGAGCAGGAACTGAGGGACACCTCTAAAAAGTAGGTCTGAGTCCAGTTGGGTGAACCCCAAAGGGTAGAGGTGCCTTCTGAAAGTGAAGGAAGGAGGCCACTCGGGACCCCAAAGCCTTCCACTCAGATTCAGGATGGCTGCCCAGGGTCCACACTGGAGCTAGGGATGGGTGGGCCTGGACAGGGTCAGCCCTCCGTCAGTGCCCTTGGTTTTTCTGGCTTCCTTCTGACACTTCTTTCTCTGGCTCTTCCAACACCTGCTAGCCGCCCCTGCCTGCTCCCCTCTCCTTTCCATCTGCCTGCTCTTTCCTGTGGTGCCAGCTCTCATACCCAGAACACACTTATTTTGCCCCACTGACCAGCTGGCAGTGAGGATGGGGTCGGGCTGAAGCTCTGGGTCCTGGTTTACTCCCTGGAAGCTGCCTCAGCCTGGAGCCCATCCCTGGAGTCCGTGCCATTTTGTTCTTCTGCTCCTCATCCATCTTCCCTGTCCCCCCTCCCCGCCCCCCTGCCACGGCTGCCTCCGCCTGGGAGATTACAGACACTGAATCAGCAGCCAGCTCTAGCGTTCTGCTGACGGGGACTTTCTGCCTCTGAGGGCTCGGGGTGGGATCAGGTCCCCTCCTGGGGCCTGCGGACTCGGGACTGACTCGGGGGACGGAAGGGCAGGGGTGAAGAACAAGTGGCAAGAGAGAGGTGGGAAAGAGGAAACTTGGAAGAAGAAAACATTGGAAAAATGGAAGAACAGTGAGGGAAGTGGAGAGAGAGGCCGAGGGCTGGGAGGTGGGAAAGAGGACGAAGAAGGAGAGAAGGAGTGGAGGTTAGGTGGGGGTGAACCCCGGGCCCAGCCTGCAAGCCCAGGCTCCACCTCTGTTCTCCCCGCCCCTAGTGCCCACCCAGGCAGGCTCCTCGGAGGCCCAAGTTCATGGGGACCAGGCTGCCGGGTGCAGGCTGGAGCCTGCGGCCCGGGGTCTGCGGCTCTGCCTTGTGCCTCCCTCTCTCCCTCTCACGTGGTGGTTTGCACTTCATCTTGTTTGCGGGGCGGCTGGGCCTGCTCTCGGGGTTTAATGATCTGTGCCATTATTTATAGCTTTGCGCGCCGAGAAACACACTGAATTTATCGCCTGCTTCTATAAATAACCCTGGCAAACGGGTGCCCAGGGAGGAGGGCAGGAGGGGGAGGGAGAAGCAGGGAAAGGAGAGGTGGGGGGTAGGGCAGGGAACGTCTCTGTGGACTCTGTCCCCAAAATGGGGTGCCGGGTGTACTCAAGGACAGCGGAGGCTGGAGGGATGGTTTAAGTGTGTGTCTGAGGGCAAGTTCACCTAAAGTGGGCCAGCATGTGCCCCAGAGGTGAGGGTGACTACACGCTTCCCAGGGCCCGTGTGAGCTCATTGTGTGTTTGTGTTGGTCTCTGGTGCCATGTTGATGGCAGCAAGGTGAAAAAGCACAAGGCAGCTTGGAGGAGCGGCTGGTTTATAAATAGATGTCCATTGGGGCTGAGAGGCAGCAGCGACTAGAAGCAGGCTCTGTTCTCTATGGTTGGGTGACAGGAAAAGACGACAATGAGACCATTTTCCTCCCGGCTTGATGGCAGAGGTGGCAGGAGGTGAGGCCTAGGAAGCAGGCTGAGTGTAAGTCTGCCCATGTCTCAGGCTGGGCTGGTAGTATTGAGGAGGCGCCTGGTGTCCTATGGAGCAGGAACCAGAGTCACCGGCTCCCAGACCCAGAGGGACCCTGGCTTTTGGGCTTGGTGGATGGAGAGGTGGGGGGGGGCGTGCATTTCACCACGGCCCTCTTCAAAGGACCGTGCTGGCCAATGCTGGCCCCGGGTGGGGGTAGGGGGCCAGGCAGTACCAAGTGCCGGAGCTAAGCCTTCTGATCCCGCTGGGCCTGCCCTCCCGCGAGCTCCTCCTCCCCCAGGGCTGCTCAGGACCGGGCACGGGGAATGAGAGCCTGGGTGCCATTCAGCCGGAGGGCGGTGGTCCCGCCTCCTCCTCTCAGCGCAGTCTCCTTCTGCTCAGCACTTCCACGCAGAAATGGCTGCAGCAGCCGTTAGCTCTGGGAAGTGCTCTGCATCTCTAATGAGGACATTTGCATATATAACGAAGAGCCTTCACAGGTGCTGGGGAGGCCACCCCTCCTCTCTTTCCCTTTCTTCTCTCCCACCAGCTGCCACCATGACCTGTAGCTCTGGGGACCGGCATGAGGGTCTCTGCCCACTCAGCTGGGGGATGTACCAAGGGATCCCAGGCACAGGCAAATTGCGGGAGGGCTCCCCTCTCTGGGTCAGAAATTGGCAAGGTGAAAGCCCGTTGCGACAGTGTACTTGGAGGGGGCCGGATACTTGTGGACACGAGTGGACAGAAGCCTGTGCACACGCACAGGGACAAGGTCAAGGTCAAACCACCCATCTCTGCCCAAGGGCACTGCAGCAGGCGGTAACGTACCCAGGTCAGCGCAAGTATGCAAGCCACGTCCCAAGCTGTACCCACGCGAGGCGCCTGCACATGGCTGCCAGCACACGCTCCTTCACACTTATGTCCTGGCACCAACACAGGCAATTAGAGAAAAATGCACCTGTACCCACACTTCCTCCATCCAAATAGCACTCGCTCCCTCCTTTCCTTTCTCCCTTCCAACCCTAACCTCAGTGTTTCTCATAGGGTCACCAGCCCTGTCCAGGCCAGAAAACGACCCCTCCCACTCCTGCATGCTTTTACAGATCTATTAAGCACACAAGAGGCCATTTTCCTCTTAAAAAAAATACAAGAGTAAGAGGGGCCCTGCACCCTAGATAAGTGGTACTGGAGGAAGAGCGGAAAAGGCAGGGCAGGGGCGGCTGGGAGGGTTAAGGACTGGGGGAAAGTGGAGGGTATCTAGGGAGGAGCAGAGGCTGGGGGCTGAAGTCCCCACAAGGTCATTCTCAGGCTATATCCCCTATAGCCCTGACTCTCCAGCTGCTGATCAGCCAATCCCCAGCCCCCACAGCCTCCCCCCACCCTCCTGTTGGTCCGGCTGAGCCACGTGACCCTCCCCTTCTCTGGCAGCTGCCCTTGATGATGGATACAGCTGCTCAGCTGTACCTGTTGGGGGACAGGGACCGCACAGTTCCTAATTACCTCCTTCTCGAGCCTGGGCTGGGGGCAGGGCTGGGCAGGGCTGATGGCTCCACACTTGCTTGCTCCACTGGGGCTGGGCTGACATCCTGAGCCAGAGCCAGGCCTGGAGGCAGGCATTCCCAGAGCCATTCTGGGGTGAAGGACGTGAGGAGGCACTGGCTGGGAGTGTGGTGTGGCGGGGGGTTTCTGGAAGGCTGACAGAGGGAACAAAAGCACATCACCGCTGTAACATCGTGACTGGGATAGGCCTTTGGATAAATGACCTTTCTCCAAGTCCACCCCACTGAGGGCAAGGTTCAGGTTAAACATGGAGGAGAACTTCCTGGCAGGCAGGGACAAGGGACATTTGTGCACAAGTCAGAAATGTGGAGGCAAAGGTTTGGAAGACTTCTTAGAAGGCGAATGAGATCATCTTTTTCTGGGCTGGTGGAAGGCTCACAGCGAACAGCTGCAGGAGAAGATGGCTAGAGTTAGAGCAGCAGGGTTGGAGGTAGAACTTGGAAGGGCTTCTTGGAGGGGTGGGGCTGGGTGACCTTGGACTTGGACATTTGAGGAGCTTGTCACAGATCAGTGGGGGAGGCTCTATGTCTGGGCTGGCCTGGGGAGGGGTGGGGAAGACCTTGGGGTTGTAAAGAGGGCAGAGCTCCAGCAGTCTTCACAGTGTCACCAAGGTCTCGGCAGGGTGGGGCACACCTTTACCGGAGCACCGCTGCAGAGCATGCCTGGTGAGCGCTAGCGCCTGGGCTGGAGGTGGGCAAACAGGTGGTCATAGAGGAAACAAGATTTGTCTTTTCAAAGTTGTCCTGCCTCTAAGACCCTATGAATCCCCAAATTAGGATTCTTCATGGGATTCAAGAAAGGAAACCAGGCCAGCCTCAGCAGAGCCAGTGAGTAGCCCCAGGAATCCTAACTACCAGCCCCCTCCACCTTGGGGCCGTGGATATGATGGTGTGGCTGTGATGGTCTCTGATCACTATTAATGGATACTGCAGGTCTCAGTAATGACAGCCCCACCAAAATCCATTAATCACAGTCCCCCCACCACTGGGGGTCTCTCAGCTAAGGGAAGAGAGGGAAGAGTTGGCCTGAGTCTCTGGCGCTCTGGGTCCCAAAGGAGGACAAAATAAAATATCTGTCCTGGTCCTGGTTAGACGGCTCTTCCCCTTGCTCTCCTTTAGTGCCTGCAGTGAGGACAGTGAGCAGAAAGGTCAGGGGTAGGTGGGCTCCCAGTGCCCCCAGTGATCACTTTTCTGAGTGGTCTCTACTTCTGTCTCTCTGGGTACTTCCCCGCTTCACTGTGTTTACATGGGTCCTGGTTGGCTGAACTGTACCCCACCGCTTGATTCTCACTGCCCTTCTGAGTTCATGGGTAGCTGAGGAGTCAGCTCTAGCCCTGCTCTGCCCTTTCCTAGCGTCCGGGGTGGCCTTCACTACTGTCATGAGACTCCGGGGAAGTCTCAGGTGAGGAGATGCTCCCTCTGTTCTCGAGTATCTCCTTCTCCAAGGGTTTCTTCCTGGGCCTGCTGGGTGCAGGCTCGTGGAGTGTCTGGGGGAGGTGGCCTATTTAGGGCAGTTACAAGGGAGACAGAAGGGGTGGGGAGCCGGTGATCTATCATCTTCCCAAGAGCAGACCAGGGCGGTTTTTGAAACCAGATTTTCCTGATCTTAGTATCACACTAACACGTGCACTCATGCACACACACACACACACTCACCCCAGAGACAGCACGCAGATACACTGACACGTTTTCTCCAGTAGTCTGGCGTGTGAGCTGCTTCCTGGGTAGATTCCCTAAGAAACTCCTTTGTGTGGGTCCCCTCTCCTGCCCTAGAGGAAAACCTTCCATGACTTCCCAGTGCCCATGGATGGAGGCTCAGACTGTCTATCCTAGTGTTCAAAGTCTGATCTGGTTCCAACCTGACTTCTCAACCTCAATGTCTCCCATAATCCGCCAACAGGAACATCTTCCTAAAGAAAGACAGGTTGTGTGAACTTACATTTCCTCCTCCTATGTGGATCACCAGGGCACAAGCCTTCTTCCCACTCCCATTTCTACTGGGTTAGGCCCACCTCCTCCGAGAGGCCTTCTTGACTGCCTCATCTTACAGCAACTTCCTTCCTTCCCATGTCCTTGACATTTAGGGAAGTTTTTCTGCAGATTGGGGTGGGGGGAAGGGGCCCACTTCTGAGCCTCTCCAGGCAAGGCCTGTATTTATTCATTTTTATTTCTCTGGTGCCAACATGGCACCTGGCATCTGTATGTGCAAACAGTTCAGAACCTGGCTCTGGGAAGAACATCTCTCTGAACTGGATCACGTCCCTGCTCAGACTTCCTGGCTATGTGACCTGAGCAAGCTTTTCCTTTCTGTGTCATAAGGAGGTTAGACCTCCTTACTTGAGGATTCTGTATTTCTGTTGTGATGAGGATGGAGACAAACATCCTCAGGTAGATGCAGGTATGGGCCCTTTCAGTAGAGTGGGTGAGGAGACGGGGGTGGTACCTAGCTCAGTGGCAATTAAACTCAAGGGTCCAGAGAGTTCCTGACCCAGGGAGAAAGCAGATTGGTGTCAGGTCTAGACAGATTCGTGCAATCTTGGACAACTTCCTCTACCTCTCGCACCCTCAGTTTATATGAAAAATAGGATGAATGTTTCAGGCTTCTTTCAGGCATTAGAGAAGATTAAGTAGGTGGAAGCTTAATTCATGCACTCAGAACGTCTAGGAACTCGGTTATCTGGGGAGTTGTGTGTCTGGGTCCCCTTCCCTTCTCCTGTTCTCTCATGAGGGTTCTGCTGTTTCTTCTTTCCTTGATCCTAGGGAACCCTGCTCATATCTCTTGCAATCAGCCGGGGGTACATGGCATCAGGCCTTACTAGGGTCTTAGTCTGGGCTGCAGAATGCCCTGGGGAGCTTCCAGTTAGCTCCTGGCCATGGGCAGGGGGTGAGGGGGCAGGGGGATGGGGGGGTGGGCGGGTATGGGGGGAGTCTCCTAGGCACATGCGCTATGCAGGGATCACGGGATTTCCCTCACCCCAGGTTCCCATAGTCCCCCGGCCACCCTGCCCCCAATCTGACCTGACCTCTGGGATCTCTCCCAGCCTGAGAAATGTTCCCCTTGCCTCCTCACCCTTCCCTGGGAATACTGAGGCTGGAGTTGTCCACAGTGGCCAGGAAAATTCCTCAGAAATGTGAGGAAGGGGGAGGGGTCTTGAGTGAGGACAGACCCCTGTCCTACATTATGGCCTCTGGCTCCCCTTCGCTTCCCACGTCACCCCTGGGAGAGGGTTGGATGAAGGCCCCAGAGTGCCCCCGCCCCCAAGCCCCCATGCCCAAGCCTCCACAAGAACTTAGAGGCATGAAGCTTTCTTCACAGGGCACTGAGAAGGAGCTGGGGTATGTTCAGGAGACCCCAGGGTCTGGCTTCCCGCTCTGTGATCTCCCAGGACCTCAGTGCATCCAGCCCCAGGAGCCGCTGCTCTGTTTATGGTGTGGGAGGTTTATTCTTACTGACATCTCTCCACCCAGGGCTCTTGAGGAAAGAGGGGATGGGACTGTGGGAACACTGAGGAAGAGGAACCAAGTTCAGCTTTGGGAGGAGTTTGGTTAGTGACTTTTCCCCTCCTTGGAGCAACTGGCAGGATTTAGTAAAATCTAGCACTTTCTCCTCGGGAAAGAGGACCCTGGAAAACAAGTGGCGGGTGGAGACCAAGGCGGGGAGACTGAGGACAGAGAAGGGTCAGTAGTTTGCGCGGCTGAAGCTTCTGGGAGTGAGAGCTAGTGAGCAGAAATGCCAATCAGGACACAGCGGAGGTTGGTTTGGTTGTGAATCGAGTATCCGGATCATTGTGAATAACTGTGCGAGGGCCCTCAAGCGGGTGGGGAGCTGAGTCACGATGTTTCATTTTTATGACCAGGACTGGCCTCTGCTTGTGGGAGGCCCAGAGAGGGTGGAGGGCTGGGCAAAGTCACACAGCACTCACCTCCGACCAGGGACTGTCTTGCCCTGGCTGTCTCTTGCTTTTAGTTGCCCAGCCACTCTTGATCTGATTTTTAAAATACATATTCCCCACTCTCCACAATCTCCCATGCTCTCTCCAACCCCCTTCCCCCCTAAATAGTTATGTATGAACTTTGACCCCGAGAAGCCGCTTGGGGGAGCATTTTGGGAAAACATGATAGAGACTCGTTAAGAATTCCGACAGCTTGCAAACAGCCTGTGCTAAATTGCCCCTCCAAGTGAAAATTAAAGCAAATGTCTGTTTTATGGACATGTTTTCTTGGGCTGCAGCTATGGCAGGAGTGTAGGCGGCTCAGAGCTGGGAAGCCTGGAGAGGGTGGAGGCGCTTGAGGGCGGTGTACACCTGGGCAGCCCTCTGGTCCACTCCCTACATCCCTCCCTCCTTCCACCCGGTTTCTGTGCAGACAGGATGTAGAACAACCTCATCACAGCAGTCTCTTTTCCTTCTTCTTCTTCCCTCAGTGGGGCTATTAAGAGTTTTTCCTCTCTCTGAGCTCCAGCCTCCCAGAGTGCCAGGGGCAGAAGCCCTGAGGTCATGGCCAGGGGCTTGTGACACCCTGGCAGGCCTCTGGGGTGGTGGCCAGGGCAGAAGGAGGGACCGCTGCTCGGGCTCCAGTCCACCTCCAGCTCTTCCACTATTTTCTCTAGACCTAGTCCACCTTTGCACATTAGGCATAGTGTTTGAAAAGTGGTTCTTAGGCAAGAATAGCAATAATAATAATAAATAAAAGAAGGAAACCAGTGGTCTACTCTAATACCCTCACTACACAAACGAAGACACTGAGGCTCAAAAGAACATTTTATGGAAGATCCTTGGAGATCGGCCCTGTGTGTTCTTTGGAATGAATGATGCTAAAGCTGAAACTCCAGTACTTTGCCACCTCATGCGAAGAGTTGACTCATTGGAAAAGACTGATGCTGGGAGGGACTGGGGGCAGGAAGAGAAAGGGACGACAGAGGATGAGATGGCTGGATGGCATCACCGACTTGATGGACATGAGTCTGAGTGAACTCTGGGTGTTGTTGATGGACAGGGAGGCCTGGGGTGCTGCGATTCATGGAGTCGCAAAGAGTCAGACACGACTGAGCAACTGAACTGAACTGAACTGGATTGGCTAGAAGGAAATCTGGGCTCTGACTCTGACTCAAGTTACTTCCCCTCCCTGGGCCTCAGTTTCCTCACTGGTAAAATGCAAGGATCAGATTCCATGAACTCCAAGGTCCTTTTCAGGCCTGTGAAGGCCTAGATAAATAAGTACACAATAATGTACTAGGATGTGCCAGTTCCTAAGTGCTGTGCATTTTCCATTTAAGACTCAATAATTTTATGAGATGTCATTATTCCCATGAGATCACTAAGGGACAGCGAGGTTAAATAACTTGGCTGAGGTCTTTCCATGGCAAAGTCAGATTGGACCCCTGGCAGTCCCTCTCTAGGGCCTGGGCACTCAGTTCACTACTCACTTGACAACTGGATCCAGATCAGCCAGCCAGTGAGTGGCAGCCCAGCCCCACTGAGCGCTGGACCGGTGTCAGTTCAGCTGGACCAAGCCACCTGTTTAGCCAAGGTGGTAAAAGCCTTACACTGTCTAGAGGCTGCTGGAGTCTGCTGAGCTCAGGCTGTGAGCTAATGCTCAGTGCAAGCCTTGCAGAAGGGGGCTTCAGGGCAGAAGGGGGCTTCAGGGCAGAAGAGGGCTTCAGGGCAGAAGGGGGCTTCAGGGCAGAAGGGGGCCTCAGGGCAGAAGGGGCCCTCAGGGCAGAACGGGGCTTCTTGAAGGAGGCTTTGAAAGGCTGAGAGGAGCTGTTAGATTTGTTGCAAGGGACTCTAGGGTTCTACTGCTGGTGACTCAGATGGCAAAGAATCTGTCTGCAATGCGGAAGACCTGGGTTCAATCCCTGGGTCAGGAAGATCCCCTGAAGAAGGGAATGGCAACCCACTCCAGTATTCTTGCCTGGAGAATCCCATGGACAGAGGAGCTTGGCAGGCTACAGTCCACGGGATCGCAGAGAGTCAGACACGACAGAGCAACTAACATCACAGTTGATTTACAATATCGTGTGAGTTTCAGGTGTTAGATTCGGTTATACATTTATTGTATATATCTATATTCTTTTTTGAAATTCTTTTCCATTGTAGTTTATTATAAAATACTGAATATAGTCCCCTGTGCCATGTAACACACCCCTGCTGTTGCTGTGAAGTCCTTGATCAGCACTGTATAATATAACAGAAAATCCCCTTCTTGCCTCTCACACAGTGGTTTGCCCACCTCGGAGATCTGCAATAGGCAGTCAGACTGGTCCAGCCTGCAGAAATTCGGTGACCCACACCCCTCCCCATAACCACCTGGTTATTCTAGCCTCTTCTCAGAAGCTTCACGGCTAGAAGCTGGATCTGGCTTCTTCCTCCGAAGACAATTTATGGCGACATGTCGGAGACTCTGTTTTAATGAAGTTGCAAAAGTAGGTTAATGGGCTGTGGGTGTTTTTCATTCCCCTCCCGCTGCCCCATCTCCACCCCTAGGCGGATGAATGATGCCTCTCCCAGCGCGATGCAGAGCCGGCCTGAGGATCTCAGGCCTGGACTCACGTGCTCACACACCTCTTCCTTGGCCTCCTGCTCAGCTCCTCAGATCTCCTCCTCCTTATAGCTGGGAAGGCGCTCAGAATGTCTAACCCCAGTCCCTCCTGCTGTCGCTGTGGCTCGGAAGATGCTCCAAAGTCTGCCCAGACTAGCATATTTGAGTGGCAGGGCCTAAGGCAAGGGCTTGGGGAGGGGTGAGACCCTGGGGAAGAAGGAAGCTAAATTTATGGGTGATGGACATCTTTCGGCTTGGAGAGGCATGGAGGTAGAAGCTTACAGAACTCTGCAAGTGTGAGAGGAGGAACCGAGCTTCTAGGAACCTCTCCAGTGGCTGTCCCTGCCTCCCTAATTCGTCTGTGTGTCCTGGTGCCTTGCGTGGAACATGGCTGCCCTGCGAATGGTTGCTGAGTGAATGATGGACACAGTGACGACTCCTCTCCGCTCACCAAGCCTCTGGGGCTAGAGCTCCCCTGATCCTTGCTCACCTCTGAAACGGCCCTCAGCCTGTTCCTGCTTGGAACCCCCTCCTGCCCTTCCCACCTCTCTGCCCAATCCTTGCCCCACACCCCCATCTCTCAAGAAGTTTTCTGTCACTAAGCTGCAAGAACAGTTTTCTATTTATTTGCCTGAGTCCAAGGTGAGGGGCTATCACCCTGGAAGACTGGGGTCTCCAGGAGGAAGGATCTATATCTTTTTCCTCCAGATTTTCCCTGCCTCAGTAACACTCAGGCATGGCCCTTGGCTTGAGAGAGGAGCTCAGAACCTGGTTGTTGTTGGGGACAAACACCCAGGAAGACTATCCGGTTGCCTGTGTCTCTCTCCTTGGTCCTTCCTCCCTACATGCCCTGTCTCTGGCCAACAATCACTCCTGGCCCCTCACTGTCAATAAATAAGGCTGTTGACCAGGGTTTGGGACCTGAGCACCCAGGTGGAGTGGGGAAGGGCCTCACTGCCTGCAACCTCAGATTACTCCCATCTGCTGGAAACTTGGGCCACCTCTGCTCCCTCACACCTGCCTTAAATTTTTTTTTTTAATAGCCTGAGTTCTCTGCCCTGTTCAGGCCCAAGAAGAAGCACGGGCTTTGTGGCCTTTTAGACTACCTTATAGAAATCCCAGAGGAACCCTACTGTAAAGCCCAGAGAACCCACCATAATCTTCAGGGAAACACCAATATCATTAGCCTTACACCAGCATCCAGAATCTATACACACATCTCCAAACCCATTGTAACACCAAGGACTCCCCGGCCCAGGCAGTGCTACTGTGCTGCCCCAAGCGTGGCACACCAGCGCAGGCCCCTGCAGGAGCACCTGAGCCTCAGGCTGGCCTTCTTGCTCCCCTGCACTTGTTTTCTTTCCTGACCCAGACAGGACATTCTTCTTGAAGACTCCAAAGTCTTCACTGGACCCTGCAAGCATAGTTTCACTGTGGCAGAGGGAAAGGTGGGTACGCAGGGCATGGGTGTGGGTTGGGTGGCTCATGGAGGATGTCAGGACTCAGCAGAAGGACCCAGTCATCTGCCAACTCATCCGATGTCTGAAGAGCTCAGGCAGGAGGCCTAGAGGTCGGACCTTGGGAGGCCTTGCCTGAATCAGTCGGGCCCAGGTTTACTCCCAGGTGGGTAAGCAGAATGAGGATGTGGTGGAGGAGGCTGCTGTTTTCCTTGCTCTCAGCTAAAGGACCCTGCTCCCTAGAGACATGGGGGAAGTAGGGGGTCTGGGAGGACAGCAGACCAGATGGCCCCGTAGGGCCAGGGAAAGCCAGAAGCCATGGGCGTTTACACCTGGGGCTTCTGTGGACACATCCACTGATATGAAAGGAGACAGGGCTTCTGGGTCCCCTGGACAGACATCTGTCCACATGCCTGCTGTACAAGTGTTTTGGGCCTAGACTGGGGGCAGGCATGGGAGGGCAAGATGAAGGGAGAATTGGGAAATGGCAGTTCAGAGGGAGGACACACAGGCCTGGTCTGTTAGTCTGGTGACAGGGGACACTCACATCTAGGACCTGATTTAGCAGGAACTGGAGGGAGGTGTTCAGTGCAAGGACAAACAGAGGAGAACCACGGGTTTCAAATCAGGAAGCCTTCACGGAGGAGGAGAGTGGGCAGTAGGGATGGAAAAGAAGGGAGGGGCAGAGCTGGGGAGGGTTCTCAATGGGAGTGAGGGGGAAGCAGATTTCCTGGCCAGGCTGAGAGTCCAACCTGCAGTCACCAGAGGTTAGAATCTGGAGGTAAAATTCTGAGAATGAGTGTGAAGGTGGAGGTGTTGGTACTCTGGGCTCTGCCCCTAACCCTTGACCTTGAGCAATTTACATGCACTAACAGAGTCTTCTTTCCCTAATCATAGGGGATAAAGCAAGCATTCTCGATATTTAAAAAACTTCTCTGGTGGGCGAGAACACCATTTGGGAGGAGGCTATTTAGGCCCTAGTTAAATAGATTTCAGCAGTCTCAGCCCCTCCTTGTAAGTGAGAAGGCGCGTTCTGAGAGGGCTAGGTCAGCTCTGCTGCTAGCCAGTCACTTCTGCAGCCCGAGTTCCCCTAAAACGAGGGGGCTTGTTCTGACAGATCACTTGGGCCCCTCCCTCCATCTGATATTTGTTTAATAATTTTCAAGGTCCTTACAAGAATCAAATGAGATCGTGAATGCCGAGAAGCTTTGCAGAAATATAATGCGTGTTCTCAATATGAGGGGTTGAGGGGCTGCCTGGGCTGGAGGGAAAGGTGCTTACTTTAGAGTTGGGCCATGGGCAGGGGTCCATCACTGGGGCTGGGACCCCTGGAAAGAAAGGCAGGGCCCCTGCTGGGTGTATGCCCCTCCCTTCCCACAGCCTCTGGACACCTGGTTCCATTCCCTTCCCCCTTCCTAGCCCAGCCCCAGGCTCCAGGGGCAATGAGCCCTGCTCAGGATGGGGGTGGGGCTCCCAGGGGCAGGGGCAGAGGGGTGGGCACCTCCCCTCTGAGTGGCTCCAAGCTGGAGCACAGCAATTACGCAGGAGGATTTATGTCCCTTTGCCTTTAATCGGAAACTCCGTGTCAAGAAGAAAAATCTGCACTGTCCTCTGGCCCAGCTTCCTGCTTTATCATTATTATTGGAGGAAGGTTGATTTGGAAACTTAAAGAAAAGTGGGGTTGGGGGTGGGAACCACCACGGAAGGGGAGGTGTGGGGCAGAGGGTAGCCTTCCTACTGTTTGTTCTGGTTCATCCCAAGAAGGGGACAAAGGGCGGGATGCTGGGGATCCTGGAGGGCAGGGGAGAGAGACAGCAGGTTCATTAGGGGACAGATGGGGTCTGGGGGTCATGGAAGGAAGGGGCATCTGGGGAGCAAGGGAGACAAGACGCCAGGAGGGAGGGAAAGGGTGGGCGACCATACGAGGCAACCAGGAGTTAAAGGGACTTGGGCAAGAGGACAAAGAGAACTAGGGTTCACGGTGGAGGGAAGGGGAGACCAGGTACTGGAAAGGCATTGTGAGGGGGTGGGAAGAGTGTGGAATAGCCAGCAGGGGGACCAGCTCTCAGGGAGCTGTGGGAGAGGGAGAGTATGGGGTGCCCAGGGGGATACAGCGTGGAGGGAAGAGAAGGGCTGGAGCCATGGAAGGAAGAGGCATCCAAAGCCTGGGAGAGGGTGGGGCAGGGTGGGGATTAGGGGTAACCAGAACCTGGCCTAGGGGTCTGGAACTCTGGCCAGAGCACTATACTCTACCTCCCAGAGAAATTGCTCCCAAAGCAGAAGTGGAAACCTGAGGCTTTGTGGGAGGGCAGCACCCTCCAGCCAGGAGACCAGGAGACAGGGGTCCAGTCCTGGTGGGGCGAGGGGAGGAACGGCTTTTATGGGGCCATGCCCGCAGGTATAGTGCTTGGGAATTTGCTGCAGAAATCCCTAGGCCCCAGGGAGACTGGGACTGAAGCATTGGACGGTGAGAGGCCTGCACCCTGGGGAAGGAGAGGGGCCCAGAAGGCCTCCCAGCACCCACATCCTTGTCCGGAAGGCCCCCTAGTGTCTTACCTGTTGCCCCTCCTGTTACCCGGATTTCATCTTCACCTGTGGAAAGGACACCAGCTCTGGGGTTGCTCCCTGGGAACTGACCCCCGGTGTGCACCTCTGAATCTGAGGTTTCTTATCCAACAACGTGGCGATGACAACATCTCCATGGCAGGCCGTTGTCAGGATTAGAGATGATTAGGCAAAGGATCCAGCACACAGTAGGCCTTCCAAACACACCATGCCCACCTGGGGTAGTGCACAGCATATGCAACCTCCTTCCTTTACAAAGACCAGGCTAATTCTCTGTGGCTCCTCATCAAGCCTGGGTGTGTGTCACTGAGCGACGTGCCCGAGGCCACACAGCACATCGTGGGAGCAGCCAGATGAGACAGCCCCATAACACCACCCGAGGGGCTTGAAGATCTTCTCTGGGTCTCCTCCTTCCCCCAAGGGCCCCACCCCCAGCCCCTTGTCCTGGGGTGCTCAGTGGAGTATCTCAGCTTCCGATCCTACTGCTGCCTGGCCCATGCCCACCCTCAAGTGCCTCCTCCCCAGCTCAACTGAGAGGTTTTATAGCCGTTTACGAGCAATTTCTGTCCATATATCACCGGAGATATATAGCCAGGCAAATATTAGGGACCCAAGCGGAGGTTTTAAGAGGTGAGTTTTACTGCTGCTGAAAGCAGGCGTGATAGGCAGCGTGCGGAGACCCACCTCCCTCTCGCGTGCTCCGCGGCGGCCGGGCGGTGGCAGCATGGACTGGGGTTCAGCGGGGAAGACTGCCTGTGAGCCTTGAGTGTTAGGCTGGCACCCAGGGGTGGCTGGCGGAGGGCAGTGATCACAGGGTGGAGTTCTGTTCTTCCGAGAGCCGTGAATGGGAGGAGGTGGGGGTGGAGAGCCGACCTGAGGTGCCCATCTGGCTGGGACAGAACACCTGCTTCAAAGCCGGGCAGGAAGACACTGATTCCAGTGGGTGCAACCCATGAACGGTTGTCAGTGAGGCACCAGGAAAGCGCTGCCCTGACACGGGGCCCCGGAAGGGGCTGCTGTGCGGCCTTTCACTGCAAGTCCTTAAAAACTGGATCTGAACAAGGAAATGGCTGGCTCGAGGCAGAGGGCCGGACACGTGGCCTCTTACCCTCTTGGGCCCTGCCCGATTGACCCTGGGGGAGGGCCGATAGGAGGCCTACCTTGACCCGCTCTGCGCAGGACCCCAGGCCTGGCCCACCTGGCCCCTGGCCCGTGTGGGCGGCTGGGTTGGGGTGAGCGCAGAGGGGTGAGGAGAGCCTTCTTGGCTTGCAGCATATGGTGAGAAGATGTCCCGGGGAATCCTCACTCCTGATTTAAGCAGCTCCGACAGCTTTATGGCGCCTCCTCGAGTGAGCCCCCAACGTTGGCCGTTTAACTTTTTAGCGTCGTTTAACGCTGAGGCTCTGGCGGAGAGGCAGGCCCCTCGGCCCCAGAGGCAGCAGCGCTAAATCAGGACACTCTGAGGCCCCGATAAATAATTTTTACAGGGCACGCAGCCCATAGATCACCAATGGGGTGGGGGGAGAGCGGCTGTGATATTTCAACCAAGTGTCATATATGACTACCCCGAGCTCTGATCCAGGTCGTCCGCATGGCAGCCAGCTTCATAACCACAGCCCCAGGGCCCTCCACGCAGGGCCTGGGAGGGGTGTGGGGAGATGGCGCCTCTGATAACCCCACAGCCAGCTGGTGACCTGGGGATGCAGGTCTGCTCAAACCTGTCCTAGTCTGCAGAGCACAGGGCTCTGTCCAAGCTGCCTCGGGCACTGCGAGAAGGAAGGGCTGGGGGCCGGGTGGGCAGAGAGGAAGAGAAGGAACTTTTTGTAACCAAAATGTCACTTTTCAGACCACCTTCCTGGTTTCTGCATCCAACTCCAAACCTGAGGGGCCCGGGAGAGAACGGGCAGCAGGCCTGCAGCCAGAGGGAGGGCAGAGCTGAGGGCTGGAGGGAACAGGAACTAGGCACCGTTGACACCTCCATTGATGGGGACCAGGGAGTGGAAGAAGAGAAGGGAACAGTGGGGAGGGAGAAGGCCAGGGAAAGAGGGACAGAAAGACGAAGATGCAAAGATGCATGCAGACTCGGGAAGAAAGAGAGAGTCAGAGGCAGGCAGAGACAGACAGAAACTTACCCAGAGAGGATGTTCCAACAGACAAGGTCTTTTCCTCCAGCCTGGTACCCAGCCAGAGAGATGGTGGTGCAGACAGACTGGGGAGGCTAGTGTCTGTCAGGCTGGCCCGTCGTGCCCTGGGAGGGCACCTCCAGCACCTAGGGGCCCGTTTCCCAGCACCAGCTCCATGCTGCTCCCCACCTCGCCCCCTCCCCCCCAGTGCCCTTGCCCCGTCCCCTCATCTGTAAGATCCTGGGATTTGTGGGGACACTTAATCCATATGGAGCTGATTCATTTCCATCTAAATCATCTCCATGAGCTTCCCTAAGAGCCCTCTGATGTGCCAGCCGCCATTCCTCTCCCCGGCGATGGCGGGCTAGGGGCTGCCCGTAAACAAACCTCAGCCGCCATCCATCCATCCTGGCGTCGTCCGTCAGTCCAGCCAAGACCATTCATCTCTCCAACCCTGCTTCCCTACCCGCCCCCTTGGCTCCTCCAGGCCTTCCTTCTGTCTGTCCATTTGTGTGCCCCTCCCCTTCATGCCCCTCTTCTGGAACCTCCACTTCTCTGCCTTGCCTAGGATCGCATCTTGAGGGGTCAAGTCGGCTATACCCCTGCCTGCAGACTGGAGACTTACCTGATCCTGGCCCATCAAGATGGGGGTCTCCTGGTTCACCACCTTCCAAGAGAAAAGGCCTTCTGATGATTTTACCGAACAGTGTTGACAACCCAGGCTCAGGGAAGTTCTTTCTTCCATCTAGTGCGCGTGTGATCACACGTTTGAACAGGAGTGAGGGTAAGATCGCACAGGGTTTGGTCTCCAGTGTTCGTAATGTGCGCCTCTCTAGGTCTCCTCCAGCGTGTCAAGCCCGTGCCGAGCACGTAGTAGATACTCGGTGTCCACTGGCCACGGTCTTCTCTATCAGTTTCAGTGAATCCAGGGCCCTCACATATGCCCCGCTGATCCAGTAGGTCTGTTCCAGGGCCCCGATCGTGGCACCTCTAGCCTGGCAGGGTTTGCAGGAAACACTAAGGAAATGTCTTTCTCTTCTGCTCTCCCACCCAAACTCCTTAGCCCCGTCCTGGGGGTCGAGGCTGCCCAAACAACTCTGTCTTGGTAAAGATGGTACTGAAGAGGAGGAGGGTGAGCAGCAGGTGCTGGGGGTCTTCCAATGCACCAAAGGAGAAGCCTCACATCTGGGTTTACACGCACTCATAAGGAGATCGTGGGGAGCACTGCTGCTCCCGGCCCCAGTCTTCGGCCTAATGACCCTTCCCTTCTCAGGTTCTTCACGTCAGCCTGGGAGGTGTGATCCTGGGAAGGGGCTGGGGATCTGCGGGGCTCTCATGAGAGGAGAGGGGAGCATTTCTTCTGGTCCCATCTCAGTTTCTCCATCCACAGCAGCTGTGGAGTCGGGGACTGGATCTGTCTCTGGAGTAAGAGACTCTAGCGGCCCTTCAGGGGCTGGTGCGGGCACGCATTAAAGGGTTTAATGCATGGTGGAAGTGGGCTTAAAGGTGGAAGTGGAGCCGCAGGAGGGGATGAGGGCAGCCTCTGTCCATTTCACAGTAACGGCAAGTGGGAGAGGCAGAGGAGGTGGGGGGCAGGTCTTTGGATGGCCTGAGCAGGCAGATGCTCCAGCCTCCCCCCACCCCCTCTGTTGCACCGTCAAGATCCGGGATACCTTGCTGAGCACCTGACCTCCCCCAAGGTCAGACCAGACCAGGTAGAGCATCCCACTGCATGAGTCGCTTCTCCCCAGGCGAGTGCCCAGCACGTTTCGCACTTGTTGTTGGTCCTCTCCAGGGAGCTGCTGTGAGTGCACAGAACAGGTGGGGCTCTCCCAGCTGCTATCCAGCTGGGAGGATCCTAGCCCAGGCCTCTCCCACCCTCTGCAGGGGAGAAGGCTCTAATTCTAGCTGGAAAGATGAGAAGGGTTGTGGTGGGAGAGAGGGGCCAGAGGGGGGCCATGGGGAAGCTAACCACTTGCCCCAGTTGTGTGAACATATGTGTGGGAGGGGAGGGGCCCACAGGTGGCAAGGCCCAGCTTAAGAATGATGGAGTGTTTCTTAGTTCTCTGAGCTAGAGACATATGGGGTATATAAGACCAAGCAAAACGAGAAATTATTGCTTAAGAGAGAGAGGACATGGGGGAATAAGAAAAAGTTCAACCCAGTGCCACCTGCCCCCTCAACATCATGACCTGACCCATCTGTGTTTGGCTGGATCAAAGTCCAAGGGGAGGGGGAGGCCTGAGAACTGACCCTCAGGCCTTTGGGGGGGCAAAAGCTGGTGCCCAAAATGTGCATTTCCCTGTTGTCACACAGAGCAAGGGGAGCTGGGAACAGCTGCCCAAATTCTCCAGGTGGGACTGTGGGTGGAGCTTGCCACGTGGCCTCCTTCCTGCGCCCGCCTGACTCCCCATCCCTCCCCCTCTCTGTCCAGTGGGGAACCAGTTCTCTCTTCTGTTGCCCTGTCCACTCATTGGCTCCCACCCTCTCTTTTTTCCTTTTTGTCTCCCCTTCCTGTGCCAAGCCTCCCAGGCTTTGTCTCTTCCCACATAGGCCCCGCCCCCCAAATCAAGTCCACTTACCTAACCTTGCGGCTGATGAGAGTTCTTCAGGGTCCACTCGTGGGCTGGTGTCTTGGTCCGGCGGGGTTGGAGTTTCTTTGATCCATCTGTCCTTTGTCACTCAACATCCACATGTCCAGTTTAGGTTGTGACCTCCACAAAGCCAGCAAGGATCCGAGTGTTTATGTGGTCACCAACATAACTCCGGGAGCAACCTGATTTTTGATAGAGTTGAGAGCTCTTCTTTTGATTCCATGAGGCAGAAGTATCTAGAAGGCTGTGGAGGGTCTTAGAGGACCACTGAGTATGACTGATGCACTGTCCCTGGGGAAGCCACCTCCCGCTATTGCAAGCAGTGATGGAGGCTGGACAGTGGGAAGACCTGAAGACTCTTGAGGCGGAAGGAAAGACTTCCAGGGTTTCCATGAAGCCTCTGGGGAGGGACAGCCTTGGCCTTTTCAAGCTTGGAGGGAGTCAAGGGGCCTGTGAATGTGGAAAGGTTTACTTCCAGCCTTATAGGATTGATCGAAAAGAGGGCTGGCCACTTCCTCTTCAGGACTCATTGTTCTCAGTGCAGTCCCATTCACAATTTCTCTGATAACTGTCTGTTCTTTGGCCAGAAATCTGGTTCTTGAATTCCCTCTCCTGTTCTTCCCCTGGTTTGGGAACCAACTCCAGCTCCATCTTATGGTGCCGGAAGAACAGAGAGGTAGAGCCCCTTCTGGACGGTGGCACAGCAAGCCTACAAGGGGCTGGGGGAGTGAAGGGAGAGGATGTGATCCCCAGAGAGGAAAGGGCAGGGTTGTCCAGAGCAGGGTTTGACATCAGCCGGAAGAGCACCCCCAACCAGTCACTGAGACCCAAATGTGCACACGATGGAACTGTCTTCACAGCCAAGGGCCCCCTCCCTCCCAAGGAGAAAATCCCACAAGTGGGAAACATCTGGATCAAACCACAACCATGAAAGCACAACATCAAACGAGGGCTTCAGAGTGACCCTCCCCACAGGCCCTGCTCCAAGAGAAACTGCAGATCTTTCTGCTCTAAGCTTTTAAGTGTCACTGAACCACTCAAGTTTGGGATCTCCCCTTATTCACCGGAGACAGATGTCCCCGAGTGAGCATGGTTGGGGGGTTGGGTTCGATTACCCCAGCGGGAAAAGGTTTGTGTGACCCGATCCAGGCCGCGTTGTGGTGGCGGGGGCGGGGGGGGGTAGCCTGGGAGTCAGAGCCGTGAGGAGGGGCACCAGCAGTTCAGGCTGGGGGTGGGGAGACAGAGGGGACAGGTGGGCCTTTTAAAACGTGCCTACATCAAAGGTTTGAGCAGGCTCCCTTCCCAGCTTCGGCGCCTCGGGGCAGGAAAGCAGTGATTTCACCACATAACTGCACGTAGTCCAACGGATCTCAGTCTGAGAACTTCTGGGGAATGTGGAGAGGGGAGGGAGGATGCTCCCCAGAGAGGAGGACAGGGCAAGGGGGGTTCCCCTTTCCAGATAGCCTACCCAGGCCAAGGAGAATGGGGCCAGATGCTGCCTCCCTCCCCCTGGGCCCCTGTGGAGGGAGGCAGAGGAAGGACATTCTTCTAAGGTGCAGGGGAGGGAGCAGCTGCGGCTGCGGGAGGTGGGAGCTGGATCCAGATGGAGAATGAGCGGGAAGCAGAGGCATGGGCTCCAAAGGCCGAGGGAAGAGCACGTAATACCAGGAGGCTGGTGGCTCTTCCCTTCCTGCTCCCAGGTTCCATCCACTCCTGGGACACTGAGCACCTCGCCATGATGCCAGCAGGGAGGGATGAGGGAGGGGTAGATGGGACCAGGAGGCGCCCCAGAGATGGCTGGGACCTCAGTCCACCTTTGAATACTCTGCCAAGAGAGAGGGCGGCTGAGAGGGTGCTGACACCCCTCTGTTTGGAAGAAGCCAAAGGTTTCTTCTCGTGGTGGAAGATAACCTTCAGTTGGGAGAGTATGGGAAGAAAAAGGGTACCACTCACTCTCAGTTCACATCAGCCCCCCTTTCAGGATGCCTTCCCTGCCCCCTTCTTCTCTTTGCCCTGAGAGGTTTAGGTGTGGGCGTGGTACCCCACGATGCCTGGAGGGGGTAGCACCGGTGTAGGGCCTTCCCTCACTGCCTTGTAAAGATCTGCTTCTGGTTTCCTTCCCCATCTAGACTGTCAGCCTTGGAAACATGGGCTCCTTCACTCTCACTGGGTTCCCAGTGCCTGGCAGAGAGTCGGTGCTTGGTGATGAAGCCCCATTCCAGCTCCCAGCTGGCGTGCATTTCTCCCACCACCTGCATTCTGGGAAACAAAGGGCACCTACGTGATGGTCCCTCCACAGTTGCAGGCCCTATGAGGGTCTCCAAGGGCAGCTCCTATCTGACATCCTCTGGGGGTCCTTTGGGGGGCCCCTAGCTGAGAGCACTCTCTCTCACCTCTGAAATGGACTGTGCACGAGTCTCACCTCCATGGTTGGGGCTATTACTGTTATGTCTTAATCTGGGATGGCTGTGTCTTTTTTGATCACATGAGATCCGATGCTCTCTGGAACCAGACTCTTTTCCTCCGACTCTCCACATGGCCCGCAGTGCCCAGCATGAAGGAGTCCCGTCAGGAGAGGCTGGCTGCGGACTGGCTGACTGTTTCTTCCAAGTCCTAGCATCTCAGCCTCTGATGTGGTGGCTCATCTCAGGCCCTGATGGCTGAGTGCCCGGAGCTGCTGAGTTGGGGATGTCCTGGCAGAATGGGGTGAACTGGACATGAAGAAGCTCGGTCCCAGTGAGGTAAGGACACGGAGTCTGAGTGACCCTGCACGCCAAGAGAATGCTTGAGGGGGATGCTGTGGAAATGACTGAGGTCAGTGGGCTTTATTCAGACTCAGAGAGGAAAGCTTAAAAGAGGGTGGAAGGGGAGAAGAGCAGGGCTGGCAGAGGATGCAGAAGAATATCCAGGTGGGATGGACTTTGCAGTGGGTAAGGAGGCTAAGGCAGCTTTGCCTGCAGGTGAGAGCCCAGGAGGGAAGGGCCTGGGCAATTGTAAATATTCACTCTACACCAAGGACCCTGACCATCCACCACTCCATGACCCACTGCCATCCCTCCCCAAACTCTAGGCCAGGAGTGATCCCACATCTCACTGCAGCTTCTAAGTCCAGGCTGACCTGTGTTCCAGCCACATCACCTGACGCTGAGCTTGGGTCGGATCAGCTTTGCTCCATACGCCCGAGATCTTCCCTAGGGCTGGAGCTGCCTTTGAAGTTGTGAAGAGAAGACTGGTGAGCTCTCTTCTGAGCCTAGATCTCCCAGCTGTCAGTGAGGGGAGGGAATCTCCACTTTGAGCCCTTCTTTTGGGGCTGAGTTGTTGACCCTTTAGTTGTCAAAATGTAGATTTTTCATCTGTGAATACTGGGCAAAACTGTCTGAATCGCCAGCGTCTCTGGGCTACAGGGTGGCATCACTGCTCAGCTCCAGGGACCAACCACTCACTGCACTCCTGGAGCACAACTCTAGGTGGCGCCATTCACATAGAATTTGATGTGCATGGCACCCGTGCCCCCAACCCACCCACAAGCTTGTGCGATGGTGGGCCACCATCATGCCCAATTCTGGGTCAGGACTTCCCTGGTGGCTCAGATGGTAAAGAATCTGCCTGCATTGCAGGAGACCTGGTTTCAGTCCCTGGGTCCCAAAGGTCCCCTGGAGAAGGGAATGGCTACCCACATGGGTATGCTTGCCTGGAGAATTCCATGGACATAGGAGCCTGCTGGGCTACAGTCCTTGGGGTCGCAAATAGTTGGACACTGAGGACTTTTCTATTTACCAACCCAAGCAAGTCAAGCTGAGAACCAATAATATTCGTGAGGCTTTGCCTGGGGACAGAAAGGTGGACAAAATGATCTCCAAAGTCATGTACTCATGAGACGTGGGCACCAGGAAACCGGAGTGTCTCCCAGAACAAATGCCCATGGAGCAGGATGCAGTCTTAAATTGATTGGGTAGCAGGGAAAGGAAAGGCAGATTCCATCCATCGAGGAAGGAAAACGGTCTTCAATTCAGATAGAAAACGATAACCTAGTGGCACTTAGTAGGTCTCTAGTTACTATGAGGTGAGTCAGAATCAGTGTTGACATTCCCGTCTCTAGGTTTGGAGTTCATGAAAGCAGAAAGGCCTAGCCACCACGGTGACACTTGTGTATGGGAATTTGCTGAAATCTGAAATGAGATTCTGACCCAGATGGGGGTCAGGAATTTGTTTCCTTCCCTTTTTCTCCTTCTTAGGGAAAGCTTAGTTTGCTATTTAGGATGAAAAATAACCACCAGACGAACAAAAGAACGATCATCAGAAATGATAAATAACACACTCCAGATGTGTCCAGAAAGAAATGCAACTGAAAGCACCGCTGCCTCTAAGTAGTCACCTTGGAGAAAACCCCTTCTTCCAACAAGGCAGCAATGATACCGGTTCTGTAGCTCCTCTCTGGGAACTGTCTTGAGGGCACGTGACTCAGTACCCTCAACTTTGACTCAGTTGAGTGACTCACTAACTCAGTCTTTGAATGTCCTTATTGGTGAGAAAATCACTTGCTTTTCTGGAATCAGTCAAAAAATAATTTGTAGCTAATCATGTTTGTCTTGAGTATTTGTAGAATGGCCACAAAGTCCAATTTAAAGGAGTCTTTGCCAAAGTGGTTAAATCAAGGGAGGTATAGATGTATGTCCTGCTGAGGTGACTGTGCTGAAGGACATCCTTTGTTCGTTCTCCTGCGTTTGTTTAAAGATGCTAATCACAGATACACATCCCATATTGTATTCTGTGTAATAAAATAATGTATCAGGATGTTGAAGGCTATATGCTAACAGTCTCCTCCTCCTCCTGCTATTATGACTTCATGCCTCTGCCTACAACGCACTTTTGCGGAGGGAGGCAGGGAATAGAGGAATGGGGCAGACTCCCGGGAAGAACTGGTGCCGTTATCCAGGGTGAAGGTTCGGATCCCCATCTACCCTCAAGAGTTGCCTAACTCTGCACTCCTTTTTGGAATAGCTCTATGTTCCCTCTCCCAGGGGATTTGGTCAACTGGGCAGAGCACTTTTTTCGGGGAGAGGGATTCATGTTGTAGCATGATTCCCTGTCATTCGTGCAAAAATCAGCATAATTTTAAGAGAGGGAAGTTGCTGGTTCATGAATTATGTAAAAATGTACTTTTCACAAAAAATGGAGGGGATGAGGTCAAAACACACCCACACAGCAACCTGTTTCTAACAATGATCAGTTAATCTAAATGAAGAACTCTCCAGTTGGAGGAGTTTTCGGGATGTTTGCTTCCTTTTAAAATGCTTTAAGGATTCTGGCTACGCTGGGTCTTTGTTGCTGTTTGCACTCTCTAGTTGCGGTGCATGGGCTTAGTTATCCCTTGGCCTGTGGGATCTTAGTTTCCCGACCAGGGATCCAACCTACGTCCCCTGCATTGGAAGGTAGATTCTTAATTACTGGACCACCAGGGAAGTCCCAGGATGTTTGCTTTCCTGAGGAAAGATCTGGAAGAAATGGATGAGCCCCAGATCAGGGAACCTGGGGGTCAGTCTTGGGAAGGCGCACCCACCTTGAGCAGTGGTTTTGGGAGAGATTCCAGTCCTTGGGCTAGAGCTGGATTTGTGGGGTGGAGGTGGGTGTGCTCGCCAGGGCTGGGGGCCCAGGGCGAGATGGCATGACCTCCAGGAGGCCTAGCCCCAGCAGAACCCTCAGCACTGCTGCTCCTTTGCTGATAGACCAAGCTGCAAATCAGGAATTTATTAGGAGCTGAGACTCATTTTCCCACCCTTTATAGCCCTGATGACTCAGAGCCAGACTCTGGCAAGGGGCTTCCTCATGGTTTTAATTAGACAATTAATTTTTTATTGGGTCGTTTGATTTCCGGAGCTGATTCCACTCTCCCCCTTGTCCCCCACCTGCCTTCCAGCTGTGAAAAGCCAAGGGGAGGCCGGGGGATTTGGGGAGCATGCAGAGGAAAAATGCGAGGCCTGCCCTGGAGCTGATGTGGAAATCAGTGAGTGAGGAGGGGTGGGAACCCCTCTGTCCTCCTCAGCTGGTCCAGCACCAGAGACACTGTCCAGAGCTCAGCCCTGGGCTTCCAGGGCTGCACAAAGGCATTCCTAGCTACTCCCCGCAAGCTTCTCCCAAGCTGTTGGGCTAATTAGTAACATGGGGTTGGGGGTGCAGACAGGGAAATGTGCCCAAAATACCCTAGCGGCATTTCTGTGGTTAATCGTGGCTACGCTTGGAGGCTGTTTACCCTCTACCCAGGGATTAGGAACCTGTTTGAGTTAGAAGGGCAGAGAGAGGCCAGGGCTCCACTCTGTCCTCCACCTGCTCGTAGGAGCTGGGCAGGGGCGCTGAGCCAGCAGGAAAAAAAAAGTGAGACAAACCTGTCTTCAATCTATCTCCCTTTATTGATCTCCCTGCCGCCCAGCTGCTGGGCTGCTTTGGAATCTTGATCCTCTCCCTGCCTGCCTCACCCCTCAACGCTGCCCTTGTGGTCAAATATCAACCTGCTTCAGAAAGGTGGGGATGAAAGAAAGAGTGGCAGGTGGTGTTTTGGCCGGGGGGATGGGCTCGGGTACGGAAGGGTCCCTTATAGACCATACACACTCTCTCAGAGAAGAGGGGAGACCCCTCCCAAGATTCCTGATCATCTCCATCCTCCAATGCCAAAGGAAACAGCTAGAGTCAAGGAAGAACTTCCTTTCATAGAGTTCCGTAAGAGCGCAAGGCCAGTTTCTATTGAGAGGTACATGGGTTGGAGGCCTTGAAATGGAATTGCAGGGATCAGAGGACTGTTTCCTCAGGTGCCCTGTTGGTGGGGACATTGTCACTTGTTCCTGCACAAGGACTCCCGAAAACGTGTGGTCACATGTGCTGACATAGCCACTCAGAGTCAAACTAACAAGCCCCCCCGCCAAACAAGCCAGGACACCATTCAAAGAGGGGACCCTCCCCGCCATCCACACTGTCCTCTAGAGGGAACGAACCCTGAACTGGGGCACGTTGGGCCCACCCAGCACCACCCCCACTGGGGGCCGAGGGAGCATGGGCTTCCCTTGGGGCCCAGGACTGGAATAGGAGCACATACTTACACCAGGTTTTGAGAGGCACAAAGATAAAAGGATCCAGAGATCAAAGAGCCCCTAGGAGCTCAGTGTGCAGACCTCCGGGTCTAGGATTTGTTCTGTAAAGAGATTCCCTTCTCCTTCTGCAAAAACTCACATTGAGGGGTCCCTCCGTTAAGGCTTGTGGTGGTTCCATGCTCAGAGCAAGGGGACAGCATGAGGTGGGCCCTGCTGGGACACAGGCCTGTCTCCCGCTGGGGCTCATCTCTGATCACCCAAGCCGTGCAGAACTCCACAGAAGGCGGGACAGGAAAGTGTGTATATGGGATTTGGGGGTGAAATGCAGATCAAGCCCAGATCATCCACTGACTCTTGTGCTTTCATGTGGCTCCAAGGTGGAAAGGATTCAGACCTTCCAGGACTCAGGGCACTGGGTTAAGGCGGTGCAGTGTGTGCGCATGGGGATCCTGAGCTGGGCACCTCTTGGCCAGTGAGAACAAAGGGGCCAGGGATGCAGGCAAATCCCCATCAGAGAAGTCACGTGTGTGTGAGCGTGTGTGGATGAGTGTCCATCTGCAGGGAGAGGGGAGAAAAAGAAATGGTGAAGAGCATAGGAGAAAGAGAAGAAATAAAATCAAAGGCACTGAAATACAGAAAGAGAGGGCAAGCTAGCAGACTCGCACAAAGAGAGGCAGAGAAACATCACAGGAGCCTGGGGACTGGGCAGTAGGAGGCGGGGAAGGGAGAGCCCCGGGAGGGTCAGCAGCCCTAATAGTTGGCAAGGCTCCTGCCCTGGAAGGTGGGCAGGGAAGGGAAAGGGAGGCAGAGAGAGCCCCCGCTTGCTGGGCAGGGCAGAGGCCATGGAACCCGCATCTCTCAGCTCCCAAGCAATCAGCCTTCTCCCCCTGCCCTTCTCCCCCAAGCCCAGGGCTGATTGACGGGCCTGCAGCTTCTCTAGGTCTGGGTGGATTTGAATAATTAAGTCATCTGGATTCTTATGATTTACCATTTTCAATGATAAATAGACAGCGCCCAAGCCAGCCAGTTGGCAAAACTCTGGCTGCTAGTTATAATTTGTCAAGCTGCCAGTAGATTCATGTTTCATGCTAATGGAGAGAGACTCATTGACTAGGGGGAGGCGGTGACCCGGTCAGCTCTTTCCTCAGGCACCCCAGAGGTCGAGAGGTCGGGGGAGAAAGACCGGGCGGTATGGATTTTCTGTAAGGGTCAGTGTAATTTTATAATAATTCAGCGGGTACACACGCTCTCACATACACAGAGGATCATGTATGCGGAGATGTGTTTGGATCTGTGCACCCGCCCCCCCCAACATGCACCTGCTCCAGTGCAGGCGTCTGGGTCCAGCAAACACAAGGCTGCTTCGGGAACGCTCGTCCAGCCCCTTGCACATGCACACCCTGCTGTCACCTTTAGGCATGTGATAACACCAAGGCAAACCCACAGACCTGTTCAGACGCCCAGAGAAACATGACAGCCCACCCCCCTCCGCCGACATCTCAAGGATGGGAAGGTACCTCTGGGTGACCCTTCTGCTCACCATCCCACACCCTTTATTCCACGGCTTCCATGGTTGCTGATTGCAGAGCACGACTCTTGCTCCTTTTCTAATTTTTCCAGTAGGGGAAAGAAATGAGCCCTAGGGCCATCTTGTTTTTCAGCAGACCGACTGGGTCTTGGTAGCTGGGGGCTGGGAAGACAGAGGCTCTGAGCCCAGGCACATGGAAGGTGGCAATCAAAATCCAAGCTTTCTTTTCCATCAGTTTGTTTATTTATATATTTGTCCATACGTATTGAAGCCTCACAGTGGCAGGAATCCCATTATTGACTGTCATGACAAATCTGAGATGGGGACGATGTTTTGCACATAGTAGGTACGAAATAAACATTGGTTTAACGAACAGCCGCCGTTACAGACTGATCTCTTGGTACAGCAAACTACCTATTTCCTTTCTCTTCCTCCACCTCAACAAACCCTTTACATCATCACTGGTTTGAGAGGCCAGAGAAGAGGTGTGGGGCTGGGTGAAGCCTCCTCGGTTCCTTGATTTGAGAAATCTGGGCCTTTCGTGTGATAACAATGCTGATTTTATACCAATGGAAGCAATCTGGTCTCAGTTTTGACCCTCAAATGCCCTTCAAATGGATCAATGAGCAAGGAAGGACTGAGGAAGGAGCTTGTGTCCTTCCTCCAGCCCAGAAGAGAATTTGAATTTGCTTGGAGTAGCTTGTGAGCAGGGCCGGAAGGTGCAGCTTAATACCATCCATCGGCAGCTTTAAGGTTTGGTGGGGGCGTGGGGAAGGACTGGGGGACCCAAGGAGAAACATTTCATTGCCCTGTCCCCCGAGATCCCGACACGACACAGAAAAACACAGTAGCAAACTGAACAGAGCAGAAGAGGAGGCGGCAGTGAGCACCCAACGGCAGGAGCTGCTTCCAGCGTCAGGCTCAGGCAGGAAGAAGTGGTCGCAGCTGTCGGCTCTGCCCCGGAGAGTCAAGATTCCGGATCCTGCGAAGTGAACTGGGCTCCCTCCTTCCCAGGGGGAGCCGGGCTGGGGGCAAGGAGGCTGTTCTGGACGGACAGTCGGCATTCCCTCCACCACCGCCAGGAATAAGAGGCCTCCTTTTTTTGCTGAGCTGCTATGGATGGCTGTGGGCCTAGCTAATCAGGGGGCATTCCTTGGAAAGACAGCCAAGAGTCAGAATTGACCAGCTTCTCCATCCAAGGGAAAGAGGCCCCCTAAATGCATCGGGAATAGGGAAATAAGTTTTGCTTGTTTAATAGTTTGAGGCTCTGATCTGGCATTACTGACATCACCAAGGTGAGCTCTTGTAGCCCTCACTCACCCAGGCAGAGCGACGGCCTCAGGGGCACTAGCAACTCCACCCCCATGGGCAGGGACAGGTTGACTGTGGCCTGCAGATGGGTGAGGTGGGGAAGGGTTTTCTGGGGGTAAGCCACAGGGACATGACAGCAATAATCATGATTGATACAGAAAATGAGTTACTTCAGTCTGCACTTGATTAGCAAAGCTTACTCCCCCATTTTGCCTTTCATCCTCCAATCCCAATATTTGCATCTGAGCAATGAACTCTTGAGGTCAGCGTACATGTTAGCTTGTCTGAAGGTCTCAGAATAAAGCCTCTGGGTATGAAGACACTACAAGAGCCCCAGCCTGGAGTAGATGAAAAGGGAGAGAAAGAAAAGGAAAGTACAGGAAGAAAGAAGGAAAGAAGCAAGCAGGCAGGGGTGGGGTTTGGGGGGGGAAAGGGAAAGATAAAAGAAGGAAGGAAGAGCCTTGAGGAAGCGGAGGAAAGCTAACAGAGCCACACTGGAACTGCTGGACTGAGGCCTCCCTGAGGGGAGCTGTAAGGTTTTACTGGGGATATGGCTTTCCTGTAGGTGGTTTGAGGGTTTCATCAAGAGTTGCGCTGTCCATGGAAGATGTGCTGAACTCCGTGACCTGCCTCATCTCACTTTGGGGAAACAAAGGGGTTACCTAATCGGCTTTAAGTGGATGGTTGCCACTCGATCCCATGGACAAGGTACGGAAGCACAGGCCCAAGAGGCTGCAGACACACAACCACCCCATGTCAATCTCTCCTACAGGCTGAATCTAAATCCATTTGCCAATTAATCTGTGTGTGTAAGAGTTCAGTGAAATATACTGCACACCGAAAGTCCAAATGCCCTGGGAAAGCATGTCCTCATTCTCTTTCTAGCGTGAGATGCTTTCGCTGGCTCCTCCAGTGTCTGCAAACCTTACACCAAGCTCCTTCTAAATTAATCTGACCCCTTCTGGCATGGAGAAATCCCTTGCCCTGAAAGGTAGCTTTCTGGGGCAGGGCTGGAGATGAGGCTGGCAAAGGAGGACGATTTTTCTTCTCACCAAGGGAGAAAATGAAGATGTCCCTCCTGGAATGGACTGGGCCTTACCCTCTCTCTCCTGTGCGCATACAGGCAGCCTAACCAAAAGGACAGAAGAACCCACCAGTGCAAAGGGTTTGCTTGACATAGCGACGAAACTGAGGTCCAAGGTCACAGAGCCAGAGCGTGGCAAAACAAAGCGGCCCAGTCTGCAGACAGCGGAGGTGGGTCAGGAGACAGAGCCAGGGCGGATCTGCAACTCGCGCCTCTCTGCAGCGCTTCTTCTGCTTCTGGCACTGCTTTGGGAACCAGGTCTTGACCTGCAGAGCCTCAAGGCTGGCCCAAGGCAGGTGCAAATGCAGGAAAAACTCCAGCTCTGTCTACTTCGGGGAGAAGCTAATCACAAGAGGCTGGCCTCCATCTCCACCTCCCCTGTGGCCCCGGCTGCCACCTTGGTGGGGAGGCGGGCACTGGGGCCCGAGGAGCTGGAGAGGTGCTGGGAGGTCAGGATCCACTCCCAGGAGGCCGGGGTACCTGGAAGCCCCCACCTCAGCTCAGGCCTCTCTCCTCACCCCTTCCTCTCCACTCCTTCCCTCCCTCCGCTCCTCCCAAGTCTGGACCTCCTTTCTGTTGACCCAGTTCCCTCTTTTCTTTCTTTCCCCTTTCTCTATGTATTTATTCTCGATTCTCCTTCCTTCGTTTGTTTTCCTCCTGCCCTCCTCTTTCCACTGTTTTCTCTTCTGTTCCTTCACTTTTCCTTCCTTCTTTCCTTTCCCCTAGCTTTCCTCCATTCCTCTCCATCTCTTTCTCCCATTCATTTTTCTTTTTTACTTTTTTAAACTTCTCTTTTCCTGCCCTTTTCTTTTACTTTCTAGCCTCCTCCTTTTGTTCGTGTGCTTTTCCTTCCTCTCTTGCTTTTCTTCCCTTCTCTCATACAACAAACAAATCTTGCTTCTTCATTCTGTCTTTTATAAATGTTCCTTCATTTCATCTCTCTTCCCTGCTCCCTCCCAAGTCCCCTCCTCTGCCCTCACTACTGGGGCTTTCTCAAATCTCTTCCCTCACCAGTCTTTTTGTTGTTCTCAGGTTTTTTTCCAGTCCTTTGTGCAGTTTCCCCAGCCTCCTTTCCATCTTCCATTGTTTATAAATCCTCTCTCTGAACAGGCAGAAGGCATAAACGTGCCCCCTCCTCAGGTCAGGGCTCTGTCCTGCATCAGCCTACCCACCCTTCACACCATTCTTTCTCAGCTTCCCTCAATGCGGGGTTCAGTTTCAAGGGCTCACAGACGAGGCTGTTCACCCCTAGCTGAGAAGTCAGGGCAGGGTCCACAGCTCCCCAGTACAGGCTTAGGGGATGCTCTGCCAAACTGTCCTCACTCCATCAATCCTAGTATAAAAAAGAAAAAGGAAGAGAAGAAAAGAGTAAAAGAGAGACAGTTCTACAGACTGTGTGCGTGTGGGGGGCATGTTGGTGGAGATGGGGGAAGAGGTGGGAAAAGGTCTAGATTCATCAAAGAGGGAGGGGGCAAAGTCCAGACCCAGGCGCCTTCTCTTAGCTCACCCAGAGCTGGGACAGCCGGTAAAAGAAGCCTCAGTCGGCTCCCTGTTAATTTTGGGATTGGGTGGGGATAAGACCTTCCATCCCATTCCTCTGTGCTAGAGAGGTGCACAGGGCCACAGGGTGGGAGGAAAGAAAAGGGCTTAGACTTGAATATCAGTCCCTTTCACTTCTGCCCCAGGATATGTCCCTCCCAAGGCCCATGTTCTGGAAACCTCTGAGTCCCTAGGTCCCCCTGTGGCTCTCTCAGACCTCTCAGCAGGCCCACTTAGGGGCTCCACCATGAGCAGTGTCGAGCAGTCCCTGGACTACCCGCAGAAAAACCTCGGGTGCAGTGAAAACAAACCTGGGCGGTTTGGCCACTCCCGACCAAAAGATGCGGGCCAAGTAGAGGCCAGAGACACTACTCGCTGGAGGTGGGAATTTTCTCTCCTGGGATCCACAGCCTCTCCTGGCTTTTTCCAAGAAGCTGTTCAAATGCTCCAGCCACATCCTGCCTGGCTCCTTGGGTCAGACCGGTAAACCTCAGCACCATGAAGACCCTCGGCCCTGGCTGGGCCTCCCTTTGGCGGGCTCTAGAGTTCCCTGGGTCCTGCTAGTGCACTTGCCATAGCCCCCACTCTCCCCGGCTTTACCAGACTGGGCTTGCCCACTCTCCACCTGGGCCCCCAAGTTCAGTCCTACTCTCTGATCCTACCGTCTCTGACTCCCTTTTGAAGAGTCGTTTCCTCCCGGGACTTCTCTTGGGGAGGTGGGCTGGAATCTCAGCCCCAGGGAAGGGGTAGGGGGTCTTTTCCTGACCCTCTTGCGTGGGCTGGAGGAAGTTGGAAGGTGGCTTTGCTGGCAGTGGGGAGGGGCGCTCCCCGGATTCCATCTTGGGGAAATGGGTCTCTGAGTCAAATTGGAGTTAAAAGGAGAAGAAGAAATCCATGTCATTCCTAACTTAAAATCAGCAAAAGGTTCCCGGGGGCAGCAGGGGCCCCGAGAAGGTCGAGAGCTGATGCTTTGGGTCGATACCCCGCCCCCTACCCGGGCAGACTACCGTTTGCGGCTGGTACTTCTCTAGCTTTCCTGGGAAAGCCCTTTGGGGATCTCTAAGCGCCTCTAAGAGTTTGCTGGGTGAGCAGGTTCGGGACCTGTGCGGGTTTTTATACATCCGTAATCAGCCGTGATGGAGAAATAAATGCATCCTTCCTCCAATATAAGAAGCAGGGGCCCTCTCTCCCACTTCAAACCTCAAAACCCAACCTCTGCTCCCATCTCCATCTCCTCAAAAAACTTTTCTGAAGTTCCTGCAAGTTGCGTTTGGGGAAAGAAGTGATCACCTTCAGACTCTACGGGTCTCCGAGCGCCCTGTTTCTCCCATTCTCTCGTTTCAGAACCATCCCCTTTCCTCTGACATTGCCACCTTAGTCCCCAAACTCGGGTGAGGAAAGCTGCTCTGGCTCCACTCCTCTGCCAATGGCTCCTCCACCTGCAGCCCAAATTCCACCGAGGTCGGGTAGATCAGGATCTGCCAGGAGGGGAGCCGGGATGAAGTGAGAAGGAGAGAGGCAGAGATAGGGGAAGACAGTTTTCAGGCTACAGCGCACCCCTCCCAGACCCAGCTCACCTGTTCCGGCGGGGCTCCTCTGGATTTTAATCCATTCAAAAGTTTGTCGGTCTCTCACATTGTCTGAGGAGGGGCGCAGACTCGGCGGTCGGGATGGGGTGGGCGCCCCCTAAGAGCGCAGGCGCCCGATTCAGAACGAGCCCCTGAGAAGCAGGACTCGGGTGCATCTTCCCCAAGGTGGGGGCCCAAGCAGTGATCCGGAGAGAGGACGCTCAAGTGCCCAAGGTACCGGGTCAGACTACCAGCTGGGGACCGTCCGGGGCAGATTGGGCGCTATAGAGGAAGAAGCCTGCGGGGCCGGGCAGGCTCGGGGAATTGGAAGGAGAGGGCCCTGGGTCCCTGGCGTCGTCCCTCTCTTCCTCCAGTTTGCAACCTCCCCGGTGTGTCCCAACCCACAACATTCCCCAAGCCCCTTCTGGGGCGACACTCAGGACCCGGACAACGCAGAGAGGGAGGGTGAGGGGGAAAAGTGACCCCTTTTCTTAGCCCCTCCCCAGGCCCCGCGCCACCGCTCCCCGCCCCCCACCCGGCCCTGCCCAGAGCCAAGGGACTTACAGAGAATTGCAACTAGAAATTCGATCGATTGGTACGAGGGACCACGTGGTCCGGTGTTGGCCAATGACCAGGCCGCCCGGGATGAGCTAATAATGGAAGCAATTTGTAACTTTCAGTAGCTCTCTAGGCCTGGGTACTGGAGGGAGGGAGGCGGGCGAAGGTAGGGAAATGGGTGCCCCTAGTCCTTCCACCCTCCTCATTCATGCGGGGCACCAGGATCCCAGAATCCTCTTTTTCCCCAACCCCGCAGGCACTTGCAAGGTCCCGCACCCACTTCTGTCCAACAGCCGCTGCTCGAGAGCAAGGTAAGTGGGTCCTCCATCCTTCAACCACCCTCTCCCCCATCCTTTCTGGCACCTGCAAAAAGCGTCGTCTTGCTTGCCCCGTTAGACAGTTTGAATATGATTTTGTTTTTCTCTTAGTTGAAAAAATATATAATCCTTTAGTATTTTTTTATATATAATTTCAGATTTGGGGAAGGATTAAGTTCAGGTTAATATACTTTCCTTAGAGGACGACTAGTACTTTTGGGATCAATTTTCTATTCTCTTCTTTTGGAGAGGAACATTCTATTTGAAGAGAGTTTACTTTAGAGATGAGTTACCCTTTTGTTTTTGCAAGTTTCACTTTTCTGATGATGTCAAGTTGGTGCTTTTCTCCACCCCATCTTCCAATTTCAGTATTTACAAAGAACCAGTTAACATATTTCACATTTATTCATTTGTTTTTCTCCTCCCTCATTAGTTTTCAGCTGCTACTGAATCGACCCAATGCTTTTTTTCCTCCTAGTGTGGACCAAGGGTTACTTTTGTGTTGATTTCTCTTTTTGTTTTGTAAATGAATTTATTGTTTGGGAAACTCTATGGGGGTGTGAATGAGGTCTCTTTGATTCATTCTGACCCCTCTTTTGAAGGACAATTTACTTCAAGTGTTGTATGCATTGTCTTCAATTTTTATCTTTCAATTTTGATGTAGGTTACCTCTTCTATTAATAAAAGCCTGACCTGTTCTTGAAATTTTAAATTTAGTTTGTTAAACCATCTTTAAAATTTTAATTTTATACACTTCACCATTTTGTGTATTTCCTTACCCTTGTCCGGCCCCCTTTGCCCTCCTGCCTCCTCCATTTCAGAACTCCCACCCCCAACTTCCACAATTCCCAGCATCAAATTCGATTCATCCTTGGGCAAGGAGGGATGTCTGATAAGAAAATGTCCTACTTGTGTCAGAGCTTAAACTCGAGGCTCTGGGCACCTCTAGTTCGACTCCCCAAGCCAGCAAAATCAGGGAAAACAGAACTGCTATTTGACTTTTTAGTTTGGGACCAAGCTCTTTCTCCTTGGCTCTATTCTGGGCAAGTCTTTGGGACACAAAGTTGAATTTTTAGTTCTCATCTTGACCCTGAATTCTAAGCAAAGTAGCAACAGAATTTTTTTCCTCCCTTAAATGTAAACTGTGAGCTCAGGGTCAGCCTCCTGGGACTCCTGCCTCCTGGGAGAGAGTCTCAGAAGAGAGACAGAACATGTAGTTCCCTCTTTTACTTCTGATTAAGGTGGAGGGGGCAGGATTGGGGGACCCCATTTTGATCTCTAGCTCTAGCTTTGAATGGACACAAAGAATGAGAGGGCTGGCCTGGGGACTAGATCACTTCGGGTCAGTGGGGTCTGATTTAGGAGAGTTTGGGGTAAATCCCAGCTCCGAGGACATTCTCTCTAGCATTACTGTGAAGTAAATCATCAAAGTAGTGTGATACAGTTGCAGCCTATTCCGATCCATTGCAGGTACCAAAATCAAATGATGAGAGAAATTTCATTTCCCGAAGCCCCACCTCTGCTGACTTTGTCTGTGCCTCTGAGGGAAACAGCCCAACTTGGCCAAAGTAACATTGTCATTGCTCCTCCCCACTCAGTCCCCAGCTCTGCCGTCACATTGACATTCTGGACACATTCGGCCCAACCCCCGTCTCTGCTTCTCCCAAGTATGAATCTAAATTACTATTAATAAGGGGCCGCTCCAAGTTAATTGGCATTAAAAGAATTCATTTCAATTTGTTAATATTAAATGAACGCTCTGCACTTTAGCTCCCTTCTTCGCCCTAGATTCCCAGATGAGTGATGGGAAGTGGGGGGCGGGAGAGGACGAGGAGGATTTTATTTCTGACTCCAGCGCAGTCACCGCGGTGCCTCCCCGGGGGCATGAGATCCAGGCGCAGTGGGGGCCTGATTGGGGACCATCTGACGGTCTTTTTAGGTGAAATTTATCTGATCCCGTTGGAGCTTTGGGGGAGGGCAGAAGGGAGTTGAAGGGGAGGGGTAGAAAGGTTTGCGATGTTGTGGGGAGAGGGAGGGCTGAGAGGCGAGGAGCGAGAGGAAGAGGCAGAAGTGAATGGGAGTAGTTGGGGCACGAGGTTGGGCGCTGGTGAGGAGGGTAAAGTAGCTTTGTGAAGGAAGGTGCTAGTAGTTCCAAAACGCCCTAGAGAAGGAGGAGCTGGGGGAGGGTGGGATGTGAAGCAAAGCAGCTAGGGGTTCTGAAGTAGCTATCTCTGTGGGGTGTTTGCGATGAGATGAAATACACGTACTGTTTCCACAATGCTTGGCACCTAGAAACTACCAAGAAACTAGTGTAGCGGCTAAAAGCACAGATTCTGGAGACAGGCTGCCTGGTTTTGAACCTCAGCCCTGCCTCATGCTAGCTGTATGACCTTGGGCAAGTTACTTAACCTTTCCACACTGCAGTTGCCTTATTTGGCAAATGGATTTACTTGTACCTAGCTCATAGGCTAGGTACAGCTCATAGGCTGTTTTGAGGATTAAGTGAGTTAATATGTGTGAAGTGTCTAGAACAGTGTTAGTTGTGTGGGAAGCACTGTACAAACTGTACAAAGCTAGTTGTTACTGATGTAGCTTTTCTGAGCTGGGGAGTTTGGAGATGGTCACGGAACCTCTTAGAGGGTAAGGGCTCAGTGGGTTCCCTGGGATCATGAATGGGTCAGCCCTCTCAGCCCCATCCCTGGATCTGGTCTAATAACGCGGGTGCATGTGGTGAGGGCAGGGGGAGAGTGAGACCTGGGGCCCTGGGAGCTGGGACACCTGAGTTCTTCCCTGGCCTCTGCTTTGGCTCTTGGCTTGGTGGTCCCCTCTCAGTGCCCACAGACTTCAAACAAAGGAAAGTCACTTCTTTTTCCTCTGGAGGGCTGTGATGGGAGGATTGTTTTCTTGGTCTAATACCTCCCTTTGGTAGAGAGTCAGTCCCCAGGAGTGTGGTTGGGGGAGACTGGGTCAAGCAGAAGGGACTGAAGTTTACTAAGTACTGTCTAACCAGGTACCAGCCTCCACATCCCTGACCCCGCTGGAGAAAGTCCAGAAAACAGAGGTCCAAAGAGATGAAGTAACGCACCAGAATCACAAAGCTGCAAAGTGGCAAAGTTGGAATCTGAATGCTGACCTGCCTGATGATAAATCTTAATTTCCTTCCATTGCTGCACATTTTCTGAACAGAGAGGTGGGACTTTCTGAAGGGTGAGGTAGGACACACGTAAAGTTGGGACACGGACGAGGCCAGGACCATGGGGCTGCTGGAAGATGAGGGTGGGGAGTGGGAATGTTTCAGTCAGGGAAGACTTCCTGGAGGAGGGAAGTACAGATCAGGGTTTAGATAAGAGGGGAAGGAAGATAGGAGGTAAAGAAGAGGGATGGCAGTGGTGCATTGGCAGAGCAGGTGGGGAAATACTGACCGTGCAAAGCCTGGGTGAGGCCAGAGGGTCTGGATCAGATTCACTTTTCTGGCACCAGGTACAATTGGTTACCGTTTCTTGGCACAGACTGTGCCAGGTGGATCTGTTACTCTTGTTTCGCAGCTACGGTGACGCTGACAAGTGAGCTGCTCATTCCTACATCAAGAGGAGTCAGCTGAGGCTCTGAGAACTGAATCCCCACCTCAGGTCATGCATGTGGTAACTGGGTCTGCCTGGCACCAAAACCATACCTGGGCGCCTGCAAAGCGCAGCTCCCCGGCCTGGTCTCTCCTTCTCTTCCGAGTTCTGGTCATCCTGCTGCCCACTATTTGTAGTCATAACAGGAGCTGGAGAATAAGGTGAGACGGGGGCGGGGGAGGCAGGGGGCAGTGGGGATGGAAGCTTTTCTCACATCTTTGTCAAGAAGATGGGTAATCTCCCTAGAGGAGGCCTCCAAGTCACTTCCTGGGACTCTGATCTTGGGGTGGATGGGGGGACTTTATTTGGCATCACACTGTCCTCTGGACAATGGCCTCGATTTCTCCTCCACAGAGGGAGGAGAGGGAGAAGAAGAGGGCCACTCAGCTGGGGGTGGTTTGAGCCCTGGATTCAGACTTGCCGGCTCTCCACTAAGCTCCTTCTCTTCTTCTTTTGCGAGGGCACAGAACCTCCCAGCTGGACACTCCACTGGCCAGAGGGGCCAGAGGGGCATGTAAGTTGAGGAATGGCATCAGAGCCTCAAGATGTTGGGGAAGTGCTTCTTTTTGTGAGCTGGAGCTGACGTGCCTGAGACTGTACAGTTGAGAAATCTCTAAGAGAGGGCGAAACCGCGGTAGGATAGGATCCCAAGGTCCTGATCGACCAGGTCGAGCAGAGCCACCTGCCGTCCAGGATGGCTCCCTTCCAGACCGTCATACGATAAATAAACATGTTTTCTATTTGTGACTGTGTTTGAGACTTTTTTTTTTTAAATAGCAGTTTTGCCATCATCCTTTTCCATATACCTTCCCTCCTAAGAACAGAGATGGAAGGGACCTTGGAGATCATCTATGCTCGGCGAAGCCCCTTCCTGTCACCAAGGGACCTAGGTATCTTCCACCCCCACCCTCACTTTAACCTAAGAAGTTCAGCAGGACACCCAAGTTAGATGTTGGGTTGCTACATAAAGTTTTATTTGGAGAAAGAAAACCAGTTTGAAACCCCCTGCAAGTTCAATCTCCTCCCCCTGTTTTTTTAATTACAGACAAGGCCCAGAGAGAGGAAGTGACTTACCTAAGATCACACAGTTTTTCTGTCATTTGCTGAATCCAGGATTGGTTCTCTAATCACCATATCAGCTTCCTCAACAAATCACAAGGACAAAAACACCCCAACCAGGCAGGGGGGCCTGCATCTCCTCGGATAAAACTCTGGGATGGCCAAGCCATAGTTCCCTGATTTCCCCTGTGTCCTCCTGTTGGATGTCTGCCTCGGAGCCCCACCTCCCTGGGCCTGGGAACCAACGGGCTGCATCTTTGCTCCAGCCGCCTTCTCACCCAGATGGTCCAACACACAGAGCAGAGCCGGGCCAGAGCCAAGCTCCCTGCCTCCCTCTAGTCTTTCCACATGTATGTCTCCCTCCTTCCCCCACCCCAGCCCCTTCCTAGTAGCCCACCAGGGAGGAGAAGGGGGAAAACTGTCATAAATTTCCCCTATTTATACAAGAAGACAGAATGTTTCTTGTGCCAGAAAAAACACAGAGAGGGAGCTGTCAGGGGAGAAGGGACCCAGTCCCATACCTCTGGGGCCAATTTATCTTCCTGAGTCGTGGCTTGGGGGCTACCATAACACTGCCTGTGCAATCTGCAGGCTTTGGCTTGAGGGGCTGCCAGGACAGACAGTGCCTGGGCTTCGTTTTGGCCTTCCTGCTCCATCTCAACTGCCCCATCTCCACTTCTCCCTTTCTTTTTTTAAAACAAGTTTCTTGGGATATAATTCACACACATCATACAATTTGCCATTAAAGTATATAGTTCAGTGGTTTTAATGGAGTCACAGATACGTGCAACTATCACCACAGTCCATTTTAGACCATTTTCATCACCTCTAAAAGAAAACTCATACACTTTAGTTAGCACTCCCCCATTTTTCTTAAAGAAAAATTTATTTGCCTGTGCCAGGTCTTAGTTGTGGCATGCAGGATCTAGTTCCCCGAATGGGGATTGAACCTGCACCCCCTGCACTGGGAGCACAGAGTCTTAACCACCAGACCACCAGAGAGGTATTTTATTGCCCTCTCTTTATCCCTCCATACCCCCTGCCAGCCGTGAGCGAACACTGATCTGCTCTCTGTCTCTATAGATTTCTCTCTTCTGGAATCTCATATGAAGGGAATCATAGACTATGTGGTCTTTTGTGACCAGCTTCTTTCACTTAGCACAGTGTTTTCCAGATTCATCTGTGTTGTAGCAGGTATCAATGCTTCATTCTTTTTTATGGCTAAATAATATTCCATTATATGGATACACGACTTTTGTTTATCCTCTTTTCTGCTGATGGATATTTGGGCTGTCAGGGAGACCTGGATTTGATCCTTGGATTGGGAAGATCCCCTGGAGAGGGGAAATGCTACCCACTCCAGTATTCTGACCTGAAGAATTCCATGGACTATATAGTCCCTGGGGTTGCAAAGAGTTGGACACGACTGAGTGACTGTCACTTTCACTTTCTACCTTTTGAATATTATGATTCTTCCTTAACTCTTATGTCTCTAGAGAGCTTGGACCACAGAGAATGAGATCTGTGGGCAAAAATGGGTATATATATATATATATATATGAACATTACTCAGCCATAGAAAAGAAAGAAGTCCCTTTACAGCAACATGGATGGGCCTTGAGATTATACTAAGAGAAGTAAGTTATATAAAGAAAGAAATATTATATGCTTATATGAGGAATCTACTACAAATAAACTTATTTACAAAATAGAAACATACTTACAGATGGAAAAACATTTAGGGTTACCAAAAGGGAAAGGGGAGAGGCTAACTACAGGTTCAAGGTTAGCAGATACACACTACTACATATAAAATAGATAAACAGCAAAGTCCTACTGAATAGCACAGGGAACTATATTCAATATCTTGTAATAACCTATAATGGAAAAGAATCTGAAAAAGTGTGTATATACATATAACTGAATCACTTGGCTGTGTACCTGAAACTAACACAATATTGTAAATCAACTCTAATAAAAATTTTTTAAAATGTGGAGGCATAAAATGATACTGGTTTTATTGTTAATTATTGGTAACAATAAAAATTGAAATTGTTCTAAAAAATAAAAACTCCAATTCTGAAAAAAAAAAAAAAAAGAACCTGGTATGTCTTACATATGAGAATCCCCAATATCCAGGAAGGCAGGATCCTGGGAACATGCCTTCTTCTGTGTTAATTACATAAATTGTAATTACATATACATGGCTCACACGGTAGAGAAACTGTCTGCAATGCAGGAGACCCAGGCTTGATCCCTGGGTTGGGAAAATACCCTGGAGAAGGAAATGGCAACCCAGTCCAGTATTTTTGCCTGGAGAAGTCCATGGACAGAGGAGCCTGGTGGGCTACAGTCCATAGGATCACAAAGTTGGACAGGACTGAACTAACGCACGCATGAGCCAAATATACATAAGCTGGCATTTTCCTCCGTCTGTAAGTGACTGAAGGAGAGCCCCTCCTTCCATTCTCTAGTCATTGTTTTCATAACATTGTTATTTGAGTCATCTGCTGTGCTCCTCAGAGTTGGGAACTCAAACCCTTCTCCGGGGATTCCAGAGACATGGAGTAGACGAATGGACTTCTACCCACTGGGGAAGAGGTTCCCTGAGTCGAGTCTCCAGTGATCCTCCAGTGTCTCGCAGCTGAAGGAAGGTGTGTGCAGGCTCCAAGATCAAAGGAACATTCTGTTCTGGGAGGAGTGATGGAGCCTAGAATGCAGGCCTCCTACCCCCACCTCCTTAGCCCATCTCAGTGTTGCACACCTGGAGCTCCACCCTTTCACTCACCTAGCAAATACGCACAAAGGATCCAGTGAACCCATGAGCCACTGCCCGTGCCCTCATGAACCATAATGGTGAGAGTAAGATAAATACAAGTGAGCAAAGTGACGAAGGTCTGTAAACATTTGTTGTAAAGCAAAGGTCTGTAAATAATTGTTGAACGAATGAATGAACAAATGATGTACTTACTATGTGCTCCATAACAAAAATGTAAACAAAGCAGAGTTGTAAATCACTTTTGCTGCCACCACATTTTGCAGTCTGGAAAACAGCACTACTTCTCCATCTCTCAGAGGGGTGGTGTACAAACAACACAAAATATCAGCTAATAACAACTACCAAATATTGGACTAGCCATGTACCAAGGGATTGATATATCTCACTGATTTCATCCTTTTTTTTTTTTGCTGCATTGTACAGCTTGCAGAATCTTAGTTCCCCAACCAAGGACTATACCCAGGCCATGATAGCAAAAACACCAAGCCCTAACCACTGGACTGCCAGGGAAATTCCCTTCAACTCTTTGAGTTACATATAATTAGCTCCATTTGGGGCTTCCCTGGTGGCTGTCAGTAAAGAATCTGCCTGCAATGCAGGAGACCAGGGTTCCATCCCTGGCTTGGGAAGATGCCCTGGAGAAGGAAATGGCAACTCACTCTGGTATCCTTGCCTGGGAAATTCCATGAAGAAAGGAGCCTGGCAGACTACAGTCCATGGGGTTGCAAAGAGTTGGACATGACTTAGTGACTAAACCACCACCATCCCCATTTTGAGGATGAGAAAAACTGACTTAAAGAGATTATGTAACTATTTGAGATCACATTGGTAGTAGTAAGTGGTAGCACATTTGTATTGGACTCTGGGATGGGTTTGTTTCCATTCCCTGCTCTCCAGGACAAAGACAAATACATTTCTTTCTGAGGCCCTGGCCCAGAGGATCTGGCCAGTCTCCCCTGTCCGTCCTCAGGCTGGCCCCTCCCCTCCCGCCCAAAGGCAAAGTGGGCTGACATGGAGGTGCCCTCTCCTCTCTGGAAACTTGTGTCCACTGGCTACACCTGCCTTGTGGGTAGGAAGGGAAGGACCAGTTTTGCTTTCAAAAGCCAAGCTCTTCCAGCTCTTGCTGTGTGGGAGGGACCGCGAGAGGTCTGGATGTTGTCAAGCAAAAGCTTTAACCACCCAAAGAGCTGATGATGTTGACAAGAAGGGGACCTCAGCAAGGCGGATAACCAGAGCCTGAGGACTGACAGCATCCCCCCACCCCTGCTCAATCAGGAACATAGACAAGCTTGACGACAAATAAAAACTCTAACAAGTTCTAATTTTCATATGCACTTGTTCACTTCTCACAGCAAACAGAAGTATCCAAGGCTGGACTTACTACCAAGAAAAAGTTTGTGAGGCTAGAACCCAAGTGTCCCAATCAATTTCACATAATGAAATTTATGTAGGGCTGACCACGGATCATGTATTCTGTTCAATATTTCATGGCTATTAAACTCATCTCTTGCCTACCACCATTCGAAGTAGGTATTAGTATTCTCCGCATATGTTTTTTATGAGGAAACTGAGGCAGAATCGTGAAGCATCTTACCCAAGGTCGCACAGCCGGCAAGTGGCAGGGCAGGCATTACGAAGCCAGCCAGCCGCCTGGCCCCCAGAGTCTGTGCTTAATCGCTCCACCAGGTGGGCCTGGTGCAGTGACTCCATTTGGGAACTTGAGTGTGTTTTCCCGGCTGCCTCCGCCCCCTTCCTCCTGCCTCCCTCAGTCTTTATGGCCCATTGGAAAAAGCAAGGCAGAGATGTGGCTCCCAGGGTGACGATCCTTCAGCTCCTCCTTGGCACTGTCACTCCTGTCTCCCATCTCTTGCCAGGGGCTCCAACCGGGAGTACCACAGACTGTTTGCCATGGATTAAGACTTCTCCGGAGAAAGCTCACAGGAAGGCTGCTGTGAGAAATGAAGTCACTTGCTGTTTCCCCAATTCCCTCATCAAGAGGAGCCAAATGAAGTCACGGCACGTTTGAATGGGGGCTGTCAAAGCACAGCCTCTGGCCAGCTCGGAGACAGACGTGGGCTCGGGCGGCCAGGGGCTGAACGGCTGCACGGAAAATCTGAGGTGGTAGACGGTTGAAATAACGCTCCTGCAGGAGTGTTATGTGTGATTCACTCACCAGGGCTTTCTGATGGGGGCCCAGGGTGTGCACATGAGCTGTGAATAGGCTTGTTCACTCATTTACTGGTTATCCCCTTATTGATTCAATGGGTTCTGATTATGTACTTCAGAGGCACCACGCTGGATGTCCAGGATGGACAAGACAAAATCCTTGCCCCAAAGGGGCTGCAGTCTGGAGAGGGGAGGCAGGGGCGAGATTACTGGTTTGTATCAAGCACTGAGTTGGTCTCATGTCACCATTTGATATCACTACCCCCAAAACTGCCCTCCTCCTCTCCTCGCCCTGCACTCAGTGCAGCCCCTTCCCTCCAGCTTCTTTCTGCCTGATTCCATCTTCCTGTGAGCTGGGTCCCTGTTGGGCTGCAAGCAATGACAAAAATGGCAGTAAAGCCACAGAGATAAGGCTTCAGTGTACTAAGGGAATCCGGTGAAGCAGGCGGGGTGATGGTGTTCGCCACCTTTGTTCTCTGGGTCGCCCTGGCCCCGGAGGCTGCTTGGTGCAGACGGCAACGCTTGAGTCCCTGACTTCTCAACCGGTCAGGCTTGGCCAGCAGGGGTCCTGGCAGGGAAGGGAGCGAGGAGCTGAGGTATTTGTCTCCCTGTCCCCTGCGATCTCGCCCGCCCACCTGCCTAAAGCTCTGGCAGGGGTTGTGGTTCCTCAACGGCCCCACCTTGGCTGGATGGCTGCTCTCCCTGACCCCATTTCAACTCTCCTTGGTACCTCACCAACACTTATTGGCTCCCTTCATTCCACCTGTGCCTTGAAAATTGTGTCATTAAAACTCTCTTCAGTGAAACCCTTTCGAGTGTGTCATGGATTTGCTGTTGGGACCTTGACTGGCTTGCCTGGGTGGAGGTGAGGGTGGTGGGGACAGGCAGGTTGGGGTTCCAGGTGAGCTTTCTTCTTCTTCTCCAAGAGCTCCCTGGAGGAAGAGAGAGTTTTGGACCAAGGAATGGGGGACGACTCTCTGTTGAGGGTTTTCACGGTTTTCCTCCGCTGAGGAATCACGGCCTGGAGCTCTCTGGAAAGCAGAATCAAGAGGTGGTGCAGGCAAGGGCAGCAGGAGGCCTGGTGGTTGGGCCAAAGGGAAGGAAATTATGACTGAGGACCAACCTTGGGGTGGCCATTGACAAGCGATTTTCTTAAGCTTTCATAGTTGTACTGAGTGCGTGCTTAGTCGTATCCGACTCTTTGTGACGCTATGGACTGTAGCCCGCCAGGCTCCTCCGTCCATGGGATTCTCCAGGCAAGAATACTGGAGTGGGGTGCCATTTCCTTCTCCAGGGGCTCTTCCCGACCCAGGGACAGAACCCCCGTCTCCTGTGTCTCCGGCACTGGCAGGTGGATCCGTTACCTCTGAGCCACCTGGGAATCACAACCCAGTGGCGGCTGCTCTGACAAGCTGTCTCCTTAAGCCTTCCTCACCACCTTAATCCCTTCAAGTGCCTTGTCCTCATTTTACAGGAGAGAAGCTTGTGGCCCAGAGAGGGAAAGAGGAACCGGAAAAGAGCGTCACTCCACTTCAGTTGCTGTCCGTCAAAGAGAAGCCTCACTTTGTAATCAAGAGATTGGCAGGGAGAAAAGTCTCGGGATAAGTGGCAGTGGAGCACTGAAATCCGGAGCCAGACTTTAATCTTGAGCATGTTACTTGACCTCTCTGTGCCTCTGTTTCCACAGGTGTAAAAATGGGGCTGATAATAACAATACTCCCTCATAGGGTTGTGGAGACAGTGAAGTAAGCTTAAGGTTATGAGGTCCTTAGGAAGAGCTTTCCTGACAGCTCAGTTGGTAAAGAATCCTCCTGCAGTGCAGGAGACCTGGGTTCGATTCCTGGGTCAGGAAGATCCTCTGGAGAAGGGATAGGCTCCCCATTCCAGTATTCTTGGGGTTCCCTGGTGGCTCAGCTGGTAAAGAATCCATGTGCAGTGTGGGAGACTGGGGGAGACCTGGCTTTGATCCCTGGGTTGGGAAGGTCCTCTCATGAAGGGAATGGCTAACCACTCCAGTATTTTGACCTGGAAAATTCCATGGACTGTATACCCCATGGGGTCACAAAGCGTTGGACACAACTGAGCAACTTTCACTTTTCACTTAGGAAGTGCAGATACATACTGTAGCACTATGTGTAAGTGTTTAAAAAAAAAAAAAGGAGCCTCAAGCTTTCTCCTTATTTTCTACCCCTTCTTATTGCCTGCCTTCCCTGCCATCCTAACAAGGTTCTAAAAAAGGGTGAACACCTACCAGGAGTCCATAGACAGGTCTGTTGTTCCCCAGCCCCTCTGTGGGCATGATTTTCCATGCCCTGGCCCCACATATCACCATTTTGGAGAGAACAACAAGAACCAGAGAGACCCAGATGGATCATCCACACCAGGACCCCCCACACCCAGTGGGATCAGCCTCTATGGGAGTGCAATGGCCTCCTCCCTCCAGCCGCCCTTAACTTCCAGAGCTGCGGGGGGCCTGGGAGCTCTTGGAAACAGCACATTAAGCCCTGGTTGGTTTGTGGGAACTTTAATTTAAACACAAATTAGAGAAGGCAAATGACTCTGGCAGCTAGATAAGCCATCCCGGGAGAGCAAGGAATAAGCCAAGAGAATCAGCTGAAGTAAGGCCTGAATTTAAACTCTGTAGACACCCAGAGGCCTGGCGTGGGCGGAGGCTGGAGGTCCTCGGGGAGGAACCCTGGAAGCCCCACAGCCGAGCTGCCTGGCTCTGGGCTCCATACCAGCCGCTTCCTCTTCCATTCTCTACATTCCTTTTTTGCACAATTCCAACCCAAGTCCTGAGTCTATCTCTACCCGCTCCCACCCTACTCTTGGGGAGAACTCCATTCCTTTATTTCATCTCTCATCCTTCTCTGTGACCGACTATTCTGAGAAAGTTCAGCTTGTTATCTAACCTCCATCTGTTCTACTACAGTTGGAGCCTAATGTATCCTGCTTAGTGGTGGCGCAGGGGTTTCTATTCAGGTGGCAAATGTAGGGTAGCAGAAATAACCTTAATGCTCAAAGGCCTGTGTTTATTTCTCTGAGTCTCCTTTCCTCATCTGTACAATGAATGTGTAAGAGGATTTCGAAGGCCCTGTGCGTTCCGATTTTTCACAGGAGAACTGGAGGACAAGAACATCCCAGGAAATATCTATTGTTCTATAACCCAGGAATTCCCCACTGTTCTAGAAACATTGGTGGATATTAGAGGTGGGTGGGGAGAGCAAGAGCAGTCAAGCCTGCCTACTGCTCTGTGGGTGGACTCTCCAGGCTTTGCTTCCATCCCTTGGCACACAGTGAAGACCCAGGCCAGGCCCGGGAGAGGGGCTGACTTTCCAGTTCTGTCAGGGCCTGCTGAGCCCAGCTCTGTGGGGCTGTGTCTGCTGAGATGTCGTCACTGTCCTCAGGGGTGGAATCGACATATGTTCCCTCTGTCACAGCACCTGTGAGGGTGGCTGAGGGATGGCAACCCCCAAGAGGGCGGAGTTCCACCCTCTCTGGTTAACCTTGAGAAACCTTACTATCCTGCATTTCTGGGAGGTGTAAAGTGAAGGCAGAGGGGGCATGTAATTAGAGCCCAAAGCCCTCCCACCACCCCCTCCCCCCGCAAATGGGAAGCTGCTGTCCTTCAGAGAATGTAGAAGAGCTCCTCTTGGCTACAGCAAGAGAGAAGAGGGTCAGACCACAGGTAGAACTTTTAGGTTGGATACTGGAGCCGACTGTGACCCCAAGAGGTCATCCCAAAGGGAAAATCCATGACCCTTGGTCTCAGAGGGTATCTGTGAGGCTTGGGTCACTGACAGGGGTGAGGCAACGACCCCAAAGGCAAGTGCCAGCCTGTGACTCAGGAGTCAGAAAGTCTCTGTAATCATCATAGAAGGACCTTGGCATTTTCTCTGGCCCAAGGTCCTTAGGCAGAGGTGGGCAGCGGCCACTGGGGCCCAGGGCCCAGCTGTGTCCCCACTTTGCCCTCCTCCCCCTTCCTGTGTGTCTGGCTGCCCCTGGAGCCCCAGGCCTGCCCGCCATCTGGGCAGCTCAGAGGAGAGTCCACTGCCAAGGGAGTGCCAGCATTGATTTATAACCCACAACCTTGGCAGGCTCGGCTGTGTGCCCGGAACCTCCTTTGCTCAGGAAAGAGGCGCGCCTCTTAAAGGGGCAGTACAGTGGAATGCGGGAAGCCCGGGGGGGGGGGGGGCGCGGGGGAGGACAAACCCCACCCCCTCAGACTCTGCTGACTGTCATCCCCTAGGGAAGCTCCTCTTCCGACCATCACGTCCCTCATCATGTACTTCTTTGTGGACTTAGCCCAGCTCTAATGATTTAGTTTGTTTAACCTCAGTCTCTCCTGATAGACTGTCAGCCCCATGAGGGCAGGAAGCAGAGCCATTGTGTTCGTCCCCGGATGAGCACCCGGCTCTGTGTCTGGCATGGGACACAGGCTCGGGAAGAATTTGTCAGCTACAGGAAAGAATAAGTGTAGGTGCCTGTCCATGAGGTGTGGAGAGGACCGTAGCCTTCCTGTTGCCCACCATGGTTTTCAAGACCCTGCAGCACCTGCCCCGGCTTTGATGACCTTTCTTTCAGGACCCTCCCCGACCCGTCATGCCAGGTGTGACCAACAAGACTAACTGGTTACCCGGATGCATTTGCCTCTCCCCTTTCCTTGTGTCATATATACCAAGTCTTTCATACCATGCTTCTCATTTTCCTTCAAGCTTTCTCTAATTGTCTATGACATCAGCCCCTCATTCAGATACTCTTTCCCACACCACTTATCATCAGGAAAGTGCTTCATTCATTCATTCATTTGTTAAGATTTAAGAGTGTCTACTCCATGCTAGGCATCAGGTGCTGAGCACTCATGTGTGAACAAGGCAGGCATGATCCCTGAACTCTGATACCTTACATTTCAGGGATGAGACTGACCGCCCCCCAACATAAGTAAGTAAATACATAAATGCAGTGGGGCCCCATTACACTGAGGCGGGGTCAGAGAAGGTTTCTTTGGGGAAGTAGAGAATTTAGGCTGATATTTGAGGGGGAAGAAGGAGCCAAGTGAAGAGCGAGAGAACAGCATTCTAGAACTGTCTCAGTGCCTGAGTGTGCATCTCAGGGAGTGGGGGTGGGGAGTTTTTCCAAACTATGCACACTCATTTCCCCCGCTCCTACTCGTTCAATAGGGGAGGACCATTGTTTGACACCTTGGAGAAGTGGCCTCACTTGGGAACTGGCTAGAAAGACAATCTCAGGTTCCAGTCTAGATCTACTGAGTCAGAATCTGTATTTGAACAAGACCCCTAGTCATGCATAGTAGGTACAGGGGTGTTGAAGAAGTGCTGATCCAGAGAACACCTCAAAGGTGGGACAGTGTGAGGCCAGCCCTGGGGTGGGCAGGGTTGGGGGCAGTTGCTGAAGAATCTGGATTTGATCCGAGAAAGAGTGTGAGAGTGTACATGTTTGTGGGTGTGCCGTGTGTGTGTGAGTCTGTAGGTAACTCCAGCCCCAATGACCATGAGACAACTGAGGTTTTATATCTCCAGGCCATTTTCTTCCCACGAATGTGGATTATAACACCCCCTCTTCGTACTGAAGCTGTAAGTCAAGAGGAATTTTCCAGCCTCCGGATGGGGGCGGGGACACCTCTGGCGTAAGGCAGGGTGAAGAGATCCCTTGTTCCTGACCTCCGGCAATCCATTTATCTGACCTGAGTCTCATAAGCACATACTGATGAGTCCAATCGCTTGCTAATGGTTATGAGCTGAGACCTGGGGATTTATGGCAGAGGCCTCCGTGGCCACAGACAGGAGCAGGGCTGTGTGCGGGAGACCAGGCTCTGCATGGATTCAGCTCATGGAGTCCCATGCCCAAGACCATAGTGGGAACACCACCAGCTACTTCATTTGGGGCAAAGAGCCCTGCGCTCTTTGGCAGGGGAGGTGAAATGATCTCTGACTGGGGATGTTCCAGGGATGAAGAGTGAGTGTCTGGGAAACCAGCCCAGCATGGCTGTGTGTGTGTGTGTATCTGTGTGTGTGTGTGTGTTGTGGGGGGTGGATGGAGGAGGGGGTCACTGGAGAAATGTGCACTGGAATTTGAGCCTGTCAAGCTAAGTTTCAGATCCTGGCTCTGTTGTTTAGCAGTGTGTCACTTAGACAAATGGCTAGTCTCCCTGAGCCTCATTTTCCCCATGTGCAGGTGAGAATTATAATACAATTCCACAGGTTTGTGAGAATTCAGTGAGATAATGTTTGCAGGAGCTTCCCTGGCAGACACCAGTTAAGACTTCCAATGCAGGGGGCAAGGGTTCAAATCCTGGTTGGGGAACTAAGATCCCACATACCTCGTGGCGTGGCCAAAAAATAAAACCAAAACAAAACCCTAAACACTAATCGTAGATCAAGAAATTGGGTTTCGAGCTCTGCCACTAACTTGCTGGGGTTCCATCCAGCATTGGTTCTGTCCCCAGAGTCCTCACACACACACCCCCCCTTTCTGGGTTTCAGCTGCCCCAGAGATATTAAGAAAGGTCTAGACCCAATGTCTGTCCACACCTTCCAGCTTTGATGTTTCATGGTTCTAACAAGGACTTCTTGAGTTGGAGAGCTGGAAGGCTATGCCTCATACTGGCCATATGGAGTATCTGCCACTGTGGCCTCAGGGACCAAGGTGGGGGTGGGAGCCGAGCAGAAACAGCACCCCTCCTTAGTGGTGCATTCCTGTGTGCACCGTGCTGGGCACTGTAGTGGGGAGGTCTGGAGCAAGAGGGGTGAAAGGCCCAACAGAGGGTAGGAGGCCAGGTGGGGATGGATAGAAATGCCTAAACCATTTGTGCCTTTTGCACAAAATAGCCTCCTCCCTTCTTCTCTTCTCACCTCCTCCCCACCCAAGACACAGAGAGCACTCACAGTCACAGCAGATTCTAACTCCTAGCAGAACTAGTCTCACACAGAGTCTGACCAAATGGGGTAGAGAACACCCACCACTCAAACGACATGGGTAGAAACCTATGGATTCCTATACCACAGTGCACAGCAGGGTCCTCAGCCCTTCCCCTATCCCTCATCCCACACTGGGAACAGCCTGGAGCCAGTCTCTGTGGGAAACAGACATTAACACTGACCCAGACTCGCAGACCCTGCCTCTCTTCCATCCTCTGGCCCCCTTCCCCAAGTGTTAGCCTCCTGATCTGCAAACCCTGGAGACCTCTAGGACAGACAGCTGTCAACTCAATGCTGTTTACTGAGCACATATTATATACTTGGGCCTCGGCCAGAGCAAGGACTGAGGAAGGAATTTAGGCTTGATCCATTTCCTCAAGTTGCCAGAGCCCAGTGGAGGACAGATTTTCAACAGTAACGGGAACACAGAGTGCCAAGGGACAGTACTGTACATACAGGACAACAGGTAGCCAACCTGTCCCTGAGAGGAGGGGTGAAGCAAGAGGAAGATATTTGAGCTACTTTGTAAAAACGTTTGTTATGGAAGATTGAGAACACCTACAAAAGTGGAACACTATGGTAAGCCACTGTATCCTCATCACTAGGTGCAGGAAGGATCACTTCCGGTTCAGTTCAGTTCAGTTCAGTAGCTCAGTCACGTATGACTCTTTGCAACTCCATGAACCGCAGCACGCCAGGCCTCCCTGTCCATCACCAACTCCCAGAGTCCACCCAAACCCATGTCCATTGTGTCGGTGATGCCATCCAACCATCTCATCCTCTGTTGTCCCCTTCTCCTCTGGCCCTCAATCTTTCCTAGCATCAGGGTCTTTTCCAATGAGTCAGCTCTTCATATCAGGTGGCCAAAGTATTGGAGTTTCAGCTTCATCATCAGTCCCTCCAATGAACACCCAGGACTTATCTCCTTTAGGATTGATTGGTTGGATCTCCTTGCAGTCAAGGGACTCTCAAGAGTCTTTTCCAACACCACAGTTCAAAAGCATCAATTCTTGTGCACTCAGCTTTCTTTATAGTCCAACTCTCACATCCATACATGACTACTGGAAAAACCATAGCCTTGACTAGACGGACCTTTGTTGGCAAAGTAATGTCTCTGCTTTTTAATATGCTGTCTAGGTTGGTCATAACTTTCCTTCCAAGGAGCAAGTGTCTCTTAATTTCATGGCTGCAATCACCAACCGCAGTGATTTTGAAGCCCAGAAAAATAAAGTCAGCCTCTGTTTCCACTGTTTCTCCATCTATTTGCCATGAAGTGATGGGACCAGATGCCATGAAGTGATGGGACCAGATGCCATGATCTTCGTTTTCTGAATGTTGAGCTTTAAGCCAACTTTTTCACTCTCCACTTTCACTTTCATCAAGAGGCTCTTTAGTTCTTCACTTTCTGCCATAAGAGTGGTGTCATCTGCATATCTGAGGTTATTGATATTTCTCCCGGCAATCTTGATTCTAGCTTGTGCTTCTTTCAGCCCAGCATTTCTCATGATGTACTCTGCATATAATAATAAGCAGGGTGACAATATACAGCCTTGAGGTACTCCTTTTCCTATTTGGAACCAGTCTGTTGTTCCATGTCCAATTCTAACTGTTGCTTCCTGACCTGTATACAGGTTTCTCAAGAGGCAGGTCAGGTGGTTTGGTATTCCCATCTCTTTCAGATCATGGGGTAACTATTCTCCTGCCCCCTCCATACCCCGGGGGGGCACCATTACTTTGGATCTTGCTGGGCTCGTTTTGATGGAGGAACAGCCAAGTGCAGGAGGAACACTGTAGACAGAAGGGAATGCAATGCCCAGAGCCACTAAGCAATTCTTCTGACTATGCATCAAATTCAGGCTGGACCAGTAGGGCCAGAGCTGTGTCGTAGCACACGTGCCCCTGAGCCATCTTTCGCAAGTGTGACTTGTCACTTTATGGAACTAGGAGTCTCTCGAGGCAAGTCTTCTTCAGAGCCAAGGAAGCGCAGAGCAGACCCTTTGAGAGCTGGGAGGGAGGCGAGTACCGGGATGAGGCCTCGCAGAGGCAAAGGCCGCAGGGCCTTGGCGGTCTGGATCGCGAGGGACTTATGCACACCGGCACTCATGGGCACGGCGGGCGCAGCCGGGCCTTCCGCCCCGCGTCGGCGCGCGGCCTTAAATATTACCCCGGAGTTTTCAATTATCTCTTCTTAATGGATTTGCAGGGGCTCTTTCATCAAGCGCGGGGTGGCTGGGTGTGGGGGTGTAGGGAGCGCGCGGCGAGGGCTGGAGCTGGGAAAATGGCCCATATTTCAATATTAAAGCCCTTTACGATCGTCAGCAGCATGAAAGATGCTGCAAATAAAACGGAGCCGCCCGCGCCAGCCTCTCCATCTCGCAAGTTTTAATTAACGCTGAGGGGGAGGCGGCTGCCGGGCGGGGTCGGAGCCGGGCCATGAGCGGATCGCGGAGCCTCGTGGATCCCCAGGTCCGAGCGAGAGCAGTAGGGATCCCGCCCGCATGGAGGGCCCGGCGGGAAATGCCAGCAGAGCTGACGGAGGCGAAGGGGACCGGGAAGAGATGGGAAGGTTTCTGGGCGTCTGACCGGAAACAAACACCGTGCAACTGAAGGCAAATGGCTCGTGGTATTAAAGGGGCGGGGGCCCAGCCCTCCTCAGCGTCCTTCCTTCTTCCTCTCAACAGCAGCCCCCAACTAGAGCAATCCCAAACTGGATCCCCACCCCCACCCTGTCCGTGCCCGCCTCCCCCCACAGTTGCCTACCGCCCCACCTCTGCTGGCCTGTGGCCCTCGTTTCGGGGAGGCGGACACGCTTCCTGTGACCCAGCGGCTCCGGGGCCCCGCCCCTCAGGGCTCCTGCGCGGGGACGTCTGCTTTCTCCATCACTCTTCTGGAGGGCCCCATTCTCCAGGCGCGGAGCAGCGCTCACAGAAGCGCCACTGTTCTGCCTTGGCAGCGGCCTGGCCTGACAGCTTGTGCCTGAGCTGCAGACCCATCCGTCAGGCGGGAAGGATGGAGCGACGTCCGGCTGCCCGCTCTGAAGACTCCCCTGGGAGCCACCTCTGGCCTTCGCCCAGACTCCTCTCTTCCCCTCTCCCCACTCCCCCAACCCCCCCTGGAACTGCCCGCTCAGTTTATGTGAGTACCTATGTCGTCTCTCCTCACTCCCTCCCACCTTACCCTCGGGGCCTGGAGGCTGAGGCCCAGGAGAACCACCTCTCACGGGTCACATTTAAAGGCCCTTCCCCTACCAGTATGTTTCTTCATCGGAGGGCATAACTTTGGCTTAAAAGGATCCAGGGATCTCAGTGGACCACAACCAAAGCTAAATCAACCAACTCAGGGCTTAAACCGAGGACTTTGGCAAACTCTTTAGAGTGGAGGAATTAGAAAAATAATACAAATAATGAGACACGGTCTTTATTCCAGGGTACTTTTGTTGTTGTTATCGTTGCTGTTTAGTCTTTAAGTCGTGTCCAACTCTTTTGTGGCCCCATGGACTGTCCGTCCATGTGACCCTCTGTCCATGGGGTGGCAGAAGAGTGGGACACGACTTAGTGACTAAACGACAACAACAAAATTGTCTACGGACTTTCCCGGGCCAGAATATTGGAGTGAGTACCTTATGCCTCCTCAGATGTTTTGCAGAAATTAAGTGCACTTATTGTACTAAGGAGCTTGCAAGCACCAGATGACAAATTTTAGGTTGAAACAAAAAAAAGAAAATATCCTCTTCCGGTTTCTTTTGGTATGTTCTGTTTTCTTCTTGTCAATTTGCAAGGATCATCTAATAAACCTGCTTAAAATAGTACGTGATTATGCAGTATGATTAGAGACAGAACTCACACAAACACTATGGGGGAACAAGTACAAACTACAGATGCTACTGGGATTAGAAAGAAGGGCTGAAAATAAAATTTCCTTGGGCTCTTTGATGATGCTAGAGATTGAAGTGAGTAGGGAGGGGCCCTGAAACACCCCTTCTCTGAAGGAGTTCACCCACATTTGGGGTGATCAGTAGGAGGGATATCGGGACCCAGGAGCTAGACTAGCACTTTCTGTTGTCCCATTAGAATGTTCGAATCTATGGTCATTGAAGGCAGGAAGGGTCCCATGGCTTCAACCACCAGCGCTAACACAGCGGGAAGAAGAGAGAGAAGCGAAGATTCTTTCCTCTACCCAGCTTGTAAGGGGAGAAACCAAGTTCCAGTCACTCAAATGGGGGAGCTCTTATTGAGCACGTACTCTGTGCCAAGCACTACACAAGGCACTGAAGATCCAGAGATAATCAGGGCATAGTCCTTGCCAACAAGATACTCACAGTCTAGTAACAGAGACCACTCATTCATTAAGAAAAAAAGTCTTGAGCATTTACGATGAGCCAGGTAAAGCTGCAGGCACTAAAGATGCAATAGCAAACAAACAGACTTGGCCTTTGCCTTCTTGGAGAGCAAGACTTGATACAGGAAGCAGGTTCAGAGCAGGCAGTTAGAATTCAGGGTGATGTGTGCTATAAAGGGGAAGTGAAAGTTGCCATTGAAGGCATATAAGGGGCACCTACTCTGGTCTGTGAAGGAGCATGCAAGGAGGATGTGGGGAAGCAACACGAAAGCTATCCCAAAGGGTGCATAGAAATCAGGGACAGATCAGCTCAGCATGACAGGGTGTTCTGGGCCAGTCTGTGTGCCTGTTCAGCATCCCACCAGGAGCTGTGGTCAAATCAGGCTCCGGTCAAGTTTCTTCCCTCTAGGCAGGGGATGGCACTGGTCTGCACTAAGGCAGCTCTTCCAGCAGCACCAGATGATAATCCTAACAAAGCCAGACCAGGGAATGAGGTTATCAGTTTTCCTTTTTCTGCTGGGAAGCTTCTGCCTCAGGGCTGGGTTATTTAGGGGAGAGGGGAGGGCAGGAAGGCTCTGTGGAGGGTCTTACTCTTTCCACCTCCTTCTCACTGATAGCAGTTTTGAAACAAACCAGATTTTAAATAAAAAGAAACAGGTGATCTGTCTCGCTAGCTGCAGTGAAATACAAACCGGGTCAATTAAGAATTGTCTTTCCCATAATGTTTCTACCTTCCCAGTCTCAACCAGCTTGCTATACCAACCAGGGGGCAGGGGTGAAGTAGCAATCAAGAAAGGGTATTCGGGAGAAGAGAGCAGCCTTGATGAAGGCCCAGGGGCCAGGGCACTTGTGGCATCTTTGGGAAACGGCCAGTCCTTCATTGTAAAGAGTAGGTTGAAACAAGTTTATGAAGGCCCAAGATAGTAGTCTTTTAAAGGGATGGGGACAGTGAAGGACTCCTGACGATTTTATGGTTTAAATTTTGAAAAGTTTTTCTATAATTTAAGAAAATAGAATAATGTCACACTCTGGTACCCAACATCCAGACTTCAGGCTTTATTAAGCTACTACTGACATTTCACCAACTTTGCTCTGGAGTTTTTAAAAATAAAATAAACAGGTCATGACATAAAACTGAAGCTCCTTTTTCCCCTCTTAGTACCACTCTCCTTCCTACCCAAGGTCCCACCACCATGAATTTTCCTTGTTTTGTTTTTTTTTAACCACATACATAGATCCATGAATAGCATACTATATTGCTTCAGTGCTTCTTAAAAAACCATCCAATTGTTATGACATAGTTTACAACTTGACTCTTTCACTCTGAATTTTTTAAAGTTAAGTCTTCATTTGAGGTTTTGGCAAAGCACCAACAAGGGTAGACTTGGGTTTGTAAGACCACCCTGGTGACTAACCAGAGGGTTCCAGGTGATGGGGAGTACTGAGGACAGTAACAGCAGGAAAGAGGGTAACACACTCTGAAAGTGGAACCCACACATCAGGTCACTGATTCACAAGCTGATAAGGGCAGGGATTTGTTTTGCACCTGGTGGTCTTCAGCACCATGAACAGGGCCTGCCTCACTGAAGATGCTCAGTAAGTATTGGCTCAGAGAGGTTGATGGGATGGAGGAATCCAGGATGACTCCCAGATTCCCGGCGCAACATGACTGACCCGATGATGGTCCCAGCCTCCAAGATGAGGGTCCCAGGAGGCAAAGCTCGATTGCTGAGAAAGGTACATCCAGAAACCGTCTTTCTGGGCAAGAGGCAATGAGACAGCCACGCACAGGAAGGCTAATGTTAGGGAACAGACCAGACTTCTGGTTCTCAGGATTGCTGGCTATGAAGGATTTGGAGGGACCCAGAAGTTGGAGGGGGAAAGTTTCAGTCCTTCTAGGGCTGAAAAAACAAACAATTCAAAAAAGTAGTTTCTTCAGAAGGCGAGGCGTGCAGGACCCAGCTTCTGCGTTACCCACAATGAGAGTTTTGCTGCCCTCTGCGTGGTGGGTACCCACAGCCCATTAGCTAAGGCAGAGGAGGAGGAAGAAGGTGTAATAAGTGATTCTAGAATCATAAAGACCTGTCAGACGCCCACACTCCTAACTTTGCTCCCACTCCATATTCATCAACAAGATGGACGGGCGGGGGGCTCACAATTGCTTCCTAGGGACTTATTCTTGACCAAATCCAATCTCTCTATTCAGAGAAGGATGTGAAATATAACCTGCTTTCCTGCTCTTAAGACCCAGAGTTCTGACCATCACTTCGAAAGGCTACCCTCTGCAGAGAGCTCCCCCAAAGCCACTGCCACCCCTCCCCTTCCTCACCTCCCCAACTCCTGCCCCATCCCAGCCATTACCCACTCTCTGCTGCCAATTCCATCTCTACACAGAGACCTGCTCAGTCTCATTTTTCTCCTCCTCTGACTCACTGCCTTCCCCTGGAAGCCTTCCCTGCCTGCCCTTTCTCTGCCCCCAGCACCAGTTTCCTGAACTGACTCTGCCAGCTCACGGCTTCATGCTTATCTGTCTCAGATCCTCTTTTTAGACCCTCACCTGGCCTCAGAGGTCTTTGGGACCTGGGTATGGCTAAGTGGCCTTTTTCCACATCATTCCTGGGTTTGGGGGGCAAAAATACTTTTACCATCCCCACTGCTCTTCTCAGGGTGGGGTGGGGGGACCAGAAGTTCACTTTAGTTTTGTCTGGTCTGGCAGAGTAAGGCATTTCCTCCTCTCAGAAATGGAGCTAAGTCACTCAATTCTCTTTCCTGAGAGTATTTGCAATTTAGACTTGTTCTTCATTCAGAGAACTTTTAATGTCATGAAGCAGTGGAGTAGGTGAGGGAAAAATCTTGACCCTGGTCCGCCCAGTTCTCTAAGAGCCTGTCATGTTATGGAGTGATGGGATCCACTGGAAAGGCCTGCTGTCCCCTGGATCCAATCCTTAGAGTCACCCAAGGACCAATCTAATGATCCTCAAACTGGGCTGTGGCCAGTCCCCTTCCACCTTAAACTTCGGCAGGCTTCTGATATTTGTTTTCTTTTTTTTTTAAAGTTTATTTATCATTTATTTCTGGCTGTGCTGGGTCTGTTGCTGCTTGAGTTTTTCTCTAGTTGTGGTGTTCAGGCTTCTCATTGTGGTGGCTTCTTTGGTTGCAGAACTCGGGCTCTTGGGCACACGAGCTTCGGTAGTTGCAGCCCTTGGGCTCAGTGGCTGCGGTTTCCTGGCTCGAGAGCACAGGCTCAGTAGTCATGGCACACAGGCTTAGTTGCTCAAGACATGTGGGATCTTCCCCAACCAGGGATCCAACCCTTGTCCCTGGCATTGGCAGGCAGATTTTTTACCACTGAGCCACCAGGGAAATCAAGGCTTCTGATTTTTATCAGAATCATGAGAAACGCTGGACTGGAAGAAACACAAGCTGGAATCAAGATTGCCGGGAGAAATCTCAATCACCTCAGATATGCAGATGACACCACCCTTATGGCAGAAAGTGAAGAGGAGCTAAAAAGCCTCTTGATGAAAGTGAAAGAGGAGAGCGACAAAGTTGGCTTAAAGCTCAACATTCAGAAAACAAAGATCATGGCATCCGGTCCCATCACTTCATGGGAAATAGATGGGGAAACAGTAGAAACAGTGTCAGACTTTATTTTTTTAGGCTCCAAAATCACTGCAGATGGTGACTGCAGCCATGAAATTAAAAGACGCTTACTCCTTGGAAGGAAAGTTATGACCAACCTAGATAGTATATTCAAAAGCAGAATATACCTTAATTTGCCGACCAAGGTCCGCCTAGTCAAGGCTATGGTTTTCCAGTAGTCATGTATGGATGTGAGAGTTGGACTGTGAAGAAGGCTGAGTGCCGAAGAATTGATGCGTTTGAACTGTGGTGTTGGAGAAGACTATGGAGAGTCCCTTGGACTGCAAGGAGATCCAACCAGTCCATTCTGAAGGAGATCAACCCTGGGATTTCTTTGGAAGGAATGATGCTAAAGCTGAAGCTCCAGTACTTTGGCCACCTCATGCGAAGAGTTGACTCACTGGAAAAGACTCTGATGCTGGGAGGGATTGGGGGCAGGAGGAGAAGGGGACGACCGAGGATGAGATGGCTGGATGGCATCACCAACTTGATGGACGTGAGTCTGAGTGAACTCCGGGAGATGGTGATGGACAGGGAGGCCTGGCGTGCTGCGATTCATGGGTTCGCAAAGAGTCAGACACGTCTGAGTGACTGGACTGAACTGAATACTCCCTACAGAAGTTGTTTTTTAGTTGCTCAGTCGTGTCCAACTCTTTGCGACCCTATAGAATACCACGTTGCCACTCTGAACAGAGAGTCACAACTATTCGGACTTCCACCTTAAACAGGAGGTGACTCAGCATCACTCCCAGAGTCCTTTGACTTGCCTAGTGGATTAAGGATCTTCCTTAGTGGGGAAACTCTGGGGACTTTTTTCTCTCCTCTTTTTCACCTGGACTCTTAACATTTCTCTACAATCAACATGTATTATTTACACTACATGGCAGAAATCAACACAGTGTTGTAAAGCAATTATCCTCCAATGAAAAATAAATAAATTTAAATTTTAAAAAGAAGAGAGAAGAAGGTAGGATTTTAGAAAGAGCAGAAGTTAGCCATGGTGGCAGCAGCTGCTGGGTTGGTTACAGAGCCCTAGGTAGGTGTGACCTGTGGGTGTTCTATAACTGGTCAAGGGACACTCCAAGGCCTTTTGGGAATATGAAAGCCCTGAACCCTGGGCACCCCCAAGGCTGGGCCAACAGAGGGCACCCGCAGAGGACTAGAGTGGGGCTCAAGAGAGGAAAGAGTCCATGAGACCTGGAGGGGCAAATCCCTCCCATGGTCACAAAACTTAAAAGTATCTAAGTGTTTGGCAGCCCCTGGGTTTTTCCTTAAGAATCCAACCAATGTTAAGTATTCTGCTTTGCCATCTTCTATAAAGTGTAACTTTTCACAGGGTTTATGGTTAGTGGTTTGGCTTGTAATTATTAAGCAGGAAGGAATCAGAAATAAGTTGTCATAAATTTAAATTGAATACTTCATGTTCTTAATGCTAAACTTGAAGGTTAAGCTGTGGAAACAATTGTGTTTGTTTTACTCTTTTAAAGAGTGACTAAATCGGAAATCCTGGCTCTTGTCCAGGCTCTGTCCCTGACAGGATTCTCAAGCTTTTCTGCCAAAGTCCTTTTGATACTAGAGAAGAATGAATTGGACCCCAGTGGTCTGGGAGCTCAGGTTTCCCTGGTGGCTCAGCAGTAAGAGAATCCACCTGCAATGCAAGAACTGAGAAGATAGGGTTTGATCCCTGGGTTGGGAAGATCCCCTGGAGGAGGGCATGGCAACCCACTCCAGTATTCTTACCTGGAGAATCCCATGGACAGAGGAGCTTGGAGGGCTACAGTCCAGGGGGTCGCAAAGAGTCAGATATGAATGAAGTGACTTAGCACACACACATGGCCTGGGGGCTCAGCTTGAAGGGTCCTTACCAAGGACCAAATTCTTTTGATGCTTTAAATTTTAGCTTTAAAATTATGCAAAATTTGCATTCTATTACAGAGTATATATATGTTTTTTCATAGTATATTTTTTATGTCTTCATATAAAAATGATATTTGCCATCAAATAACCTCTGTGGTCCTCAGGGAGGCTTCTCATGTATCCTGTGATACTCCCACCAAGTGGCTTCTATACCCCAGGTGAGAAATGCTTCCGTGTGTGCCCTGCTCCCCCAGGAAGTCCCTTCTCGATTTGATTTTTCATTTGTCACACTCCCTGCCACTGTCCCAGGTTATAGCACTAATGACTACATTTAGTGAGCACTTACTGTGCACCAGGCTCTGGTGCCAAATGCTTTATATGGATTACATCATTTAGATTCTCAAACCACCTGAAACTCGGAGAGGTGAAGTGACTTGTCTAAGGTCACAGAGCTGTCAAGTGGCAGAGGGAAGATTCAACCACCACTTGCTTGGAGTCAAGCAGACCGAGGCCACTTGCCACCTTCCGGCTGCAGCACCTGGCCGAGTAGCAGCCTCCTGAGGAAGGAGACAGCTGCGGGACACCTGGGAAGAGCAGAGGTTTAGTACAGGAGTCAGAAAAGCCAGGTTTAGGTTCAGCTCGGCCCTGACTAGCTAGGTTCTTGAGGGATCCTCTAAGCTTCGGGGTCCTCATCTATAAAATGGGATGAAATGGTTTGTGAAAAGGACAGTGAAAAAAACAAAGGTGAGTCTTGGAGTCTGTATCTTAGATTCCTTTCTTGCTCCTTGCTTCCTTTGGTGACTCTCTGGAAGACACCAAATCTCTAAGCCTCTAAATGTGGAAAATGACTTTCACCTCAAAGGACTGCTATGGGGGTTAAAAACCATATGTGTGAAATGCCTGGGACAGAGTTTGGCATGCAGTAGTTGCTCAATAAATGCTCTCCAAGATTAAACCTTATCATAGTTATCAGCGGTAGTATCCATATTAAGAAATTGTGATTATTAAAATGAGGGGGAAATGTGAAAGAGAAACAACAAAACAAAAGATAAATCCCTTAAAAATAAGGAACTGGAGAAGGGTCTGCCTTAAGGCGCCCTTGAATAGCTCTGCTGGTTGCAGGCCTAGAGCTGCCTTTCACTGAGAAACCTTTAACATTAGTGAAAACCAGAGAAGGAGACACATCATGATTTTGAGCAGGGGGGCTTGGTCGGTTTTTACCACGTTCTTTTCCCATGTCTACTCCATGATCCCAAAAGGAACATGCCTCTAACTCATTCCTACCACACCGGTGCCAGGCGCCCAGAACACACCCGTATACGGGCCTCTCTGAGGAAAGACACTGAACCTCCCTCTGCCAGCCAGCCTGCAGGACAAAGCCAGACTGTCTGCCAAGAGAGATTCTCAAAGTCTCTACCAGGTTTAACATTGACTAAATCTGACTCTGTGATTTGACCAACAATCCCTTAGTGTGGGCAGGATCCCACAAGACCACTCGAGGGTGTCTTGACTCCCGTTAAAGGGGGCCCCCGACTTGGCAGCCACACAGGGGCACTTCCCAAAGTCCAAGTGATGGGGACTCTCTCTGAAGGGACCCCAAGCTTCAATCCAAGACCACCATTGCATCTCCCCATCAGGCGCTCACAGTCTTGGCCTTCAGGGAGTTTGCCAAAGCAGGTGTGGCTTCCTGGGTGGCCAAGATGCTGTGGAGGGGGGCTCCGCTCTCCCTGGGCCTTTTCCCCTTAAGCTGGTGTCCCAGGCACCTCTCCCAGTTTGGAAAGCAGATTATTTATGGTTTATTTTTGACACCAGATCATCGCTGCCCAAGTTTCATCAATTTGTCACTGTTTTTATTGTCAGCAATTGCCCATAACTGGAGCACATTTAAAATGTCATTGATCTTGGTATTACAGTGTCATAATCTGACAGTAATAGGTGTAGCCAGCACAGGAAGCCCAGGCCCTGAGATTGATGGTGTTCAGCACACCAATTATATTCTGTCCATCTAAGTGATAAAAGAGTACGTAGGAGGCATTCAATAGATAAATTAGATATCGCTCCCAATTATGTCCCTTTATTTTATGGAGTTATGTGTTCCCTTTAGAACCTTTTTTCTTCATTTGGCTTGTAAAGGGGTGCTACTTGATCCCCAAAGACGAGGGTTGCTCCCCTGCCTGCCCCACTTAGGGTTTAACCCTGAATCCCTCCCTACCTTCTAGAAGTTTCTCACCTGGGCTCTCCCTGGAACTCAGCTGGGAACCTCCCCAGCACAGCAAGTGGTCACAGATGTGAAGGGAAGGAGTTGGAGGTACTCGAGTGTCTGGTGGGGGGGTGGTTGGATCAGGCCTTCGGGAAGGACTGGGAGAGCTGGTGACGTTTTTTCCTTCAGGTGATTCTAACCAAATAAATGAGATTGGGAGAGGAGCATTCAATGGGTTAGGGTCCTCCAGCCCTAACACGAGTGCCTTCAGATTAGGGCAACTAGTTAATTGTTACGGCTGAGGAGGAGAAAGTCACTCAGGAAGCTTTCTGTCTTTAGGAAGTGAATTCATCCATCCCCCTGCCTCCACTCTAGCTCGAGTTGAGCCAATTCAAAGTTTTCCTTGGAAGGAGACCCCAGAATCTCCCACACCCCATTCCAGTCGAGATTAGATGCCTTCCCCAGTTTGACAGGGGAACCTGGAGTGCTGCAGTCCATGGGGTTCCAATGAGTTGGACACAACTTAGCGACTGAACAATAAAAACAAGTCTAACTCCTGGGCAAGCAGTGGGCTCCCTGCTGGAGAACACACCCTTAAAGCGGCTCAGTTCCGAGAGGAGAACTCACCTGAGGCCCGAAATGAGAGGCAGGGGACAGAGAGAGAACAAGGGTTCACTTTCTTTGGGGCCTGGCTTATAAGAACCTTAAACTCTGAGGACAGCCTTGACCTGGCCCAGGCCCCTGTTCCCCCATCCCCCCATATCCCCCTGAAGCCAGCGGGGAACACAGAGGAGACCGAGACACCAGGTGGTAAATAGCGATCCAAGTCCATTTATTGAGCTTCATAAGAGACAGTGTCCATGGGCTGGGTTGTTCCCTGTAGCCTGTTGCCATCTCAACCGTTATAAATAATCCTGGCACTAAGCGCGCTGTTACACTGAAGAGAAGTTGTTCTTAGGGCGTGAAACCTGAGAGTATGGGTCAGGGGAGGAGGGGTGATGGGGACAGGAGGAAGAGGTGGGGAGCCATCACCCCGAGGCTCCTCAACTACAGTCCTGAGCTGGTGATAGATGAATTTCTGGAGCAGTGGATGGCATTTCAAGTGAAATGTTTATAGGAAATGAGTGTGATTTAAACAATGTCTTGGCCGATAAACACCAGCCAGATGGGGGGGAGAGGGCCAGGCGAAGGGTGGAGAAATCAAAGGCCCAGAGGGCCCCAGTATTAAGCAGTTGTCTGAAGCGCTGCTCAGACACACACACTAGCTTTGGTCTTAACATGTTTTTAAGAGCTGGTTATGATTTCCTCGAGGGCGGCTCAGATTAAGACTGGAGTGGAGCCCCCAGCTGAGTGCCTTCAATAACTGTCCATCACATCCTCTTTAGAGTTAGCAGCCTCCTCCCCTCGGCTCAGGGAGCCTGGGACCGAGGAGGGCTGCCGGACTGCCCTGCTCACCAGCCTCCTCCTGGGCAGCCCTGAGGCCTGCTGACCTTCACACCTAGATGCTGGGCAGATCCGGGGACGGGCACTGAGCTCTGCCCCCAGGGAGCTCTCAGTCTTCAAGGCAAAAGAAAACATACAACCTAGAAAAGAAGAGAGAACATGAAGAGAGCAGAGGATGGAAGTCGAGGAAGGGAAAACTGTCACCAGACTCAGAATCTGGGCCCTTCTCACCACCTTGACTGCTGCCACCCTGGTCCAAGCCACTCACCTCTCACCTGGATTAGTGCCAGAACCTTTCAACAGGTCTCTGTGCATCTTGACCCACCCTCCACCCTTGCAATTGATCTCAACACAAAAGACAGAAGGCCTATTTAAAATGTCAGTTCAGTCAGATCTGTCCTCTCCATTCAGAATAAAAATCAAACTCCTTAAGACAGCCTTCAAGGCCCTGTGTCACCGGGCCCCCTCATTACCTCTCTGATATCATCCCTTCCCCCTCTTCTCCTTGTTCCCTGGCCTCCAGGTTCCACAAACTTGCCTGGCACATACCTGCCCCAGGGCCTTTGCATCAGCTATTCCCTCTGCTTAGAGTTCTGTTCCCCAACATAGTTGCGGGACTAACTTACATCCTCATCTCTAGGTCTTTATTCAAATACTATATTCTCAGTGAGACCTCCTTGACTAAAATATTTAAAATTGCAGACTTCTCCTTCATCTTGATCCCTCTTTCTCTGATTTATTTTTTTTTGGTAATAACTTCCACCTAATATATAATAGAATTTACTTATCTAATAATGTATTGTTTATTATCTGTCTCATCCTGCTAAAATGTAAACTTGACATGGGTGGGTGTCTTTCTCTGTTTGGGTCACCAGTGTATCCCAAGAACCTAGACTAGTGCTCAGTAATAATAACTGCTTAATGAGTAAACACAAAAGATGAGATTTGGAGGGAAGGCAGGGGAAGCCATCCTAGGATGGGGTCCACTTATGCCTCATCACACTGCAGGCCATGAATGAGGACCAGAGCGGGAGGGGAGGGTCAAGGTGATGCCCACAAGTGCAAGAGTTGTGCTGGGCCATCACTAAAACTGGAGGGATTCTGTTGGCAAAGAGACTGGCCTGGATCTACCCCCTGAATCTGGCGGAAGACTTGACTTTATGTTGGAATATCATCACCTCAGTGACCAAGAAGCACTGTGGGATAATAATACCAAAGGGATGTACCAGGCAAGAACGAAGTGATTGGAAATGATGGGTGGATGGGAATTCAGAGGTCTTCAAGGTGGGGGAGGGTGTATGTTATTGTGTATGTTCATGGAGGGAGGGAATCGAGTCATCATCTCAAAGAGAACGTTGCATCTCCACTGAGGGCAGAAGCCAAAACCATGAGCTGCACCAAAAGTAAAAGGAGTTGGAGTTAGACATCCAGGAAGACTTCCCAACAGTGCAACAGGTAGGAGAGGAAAGGTATGGAGACTGGTTCTCTGGAGAACCTGAGCAGGGCCCAACTGGGTGATGCCTCAGCCAGGTGAACACTGAGGGTCCTGAGATGGCAGAGTGGGGCCTTAGAGCCCTGGAAAGGGCTCCTGCCTCGGCTGGGACCCCTAACCCCTCCCTCTCACTTGCAAGGCTTCTGAGCTCCCAAGGCATGCAGTCATCTCAGCAGGGAGGGGTGGGAGGAACTGAAGGTACTTGGTCCTCCCAGACCCACCAGTCCAGGTGTGTCCCTTTACCCCTCTCTCCCAAACCTCTGTGCTCAACTCAGCTTTGTGGTGACTTTAGGGTACAAGCCAGGAGAAGAAGAAAATATCTTTGGAGGGTTCTACAAGCCAGTGGTTGCTGTGGTTAGAATGGAGAGAGGACCTGGGTGCCCTGGCAGTCCTGAGCATGTGGGAGGGAGACTTACTTGTCACTGTATAACTTTTGATGCCTTTTGAGTTCTCAACCATGTATATGTATTTCCTATTTGAAAAAAATAAGATAATTAAAATCAGACAGAAGCAATGACAATAATAATAACAACAACAAGAATAGATCCAGGGAAGTGAGACTGCTACAGCACCGAGGGGCATTAAGGGGTCATGTGTCCAGACTGTCGGTGTCAACTCCCTCTCTTGGTCTTTAATGGACCAGTCGCCCCCTCGACCTCTCCATGTTATGCGCAGGGCTGTGTGTATGCTACCAGTCAACCTTCAGTGAGATAATTCTAAAGCTGCATGGTCTGAAACGTCATCTTTGTCCAGGGAGTCATCTCTTTATGCAGCTCTCCTCTGTTCCCCCCCCACCCCACACCCCCGGTCTGGAGTCTGATCGTTTATCCCTCCCTTCCTGCCTTCCTCTTCTCCAGCACCCTCGACCACAAAAGTAGCTCTCCCCTGAAATCTGGCCCTGCCCCAATGAGACACGTGACCTTGAGCAAGTCATTTAACCTTTGTGTGCCTCTGTTTCTTCATCTATAATTGAGGATCGTGACCTTCCTCCTAGGGCTCTTCATGAATCTATTTGTACAACAAGCATATTTTCTGTGCCAGGCGCTGCACCCGGCGCTGAGGATCACATGAGACAATGTATGTGGAGTTAGTGCAGAGACAGAGTTATTGCCATGGCTTCCTTCCTTGGATGGTTTTCTGGCCCGAGTGTTTCAACCCCCTTGACTAGCATGCCCTTGGAAGAATTCACTGTATACTCCCAACCTCTCAGCTTCCAGCACTGCTCCTGGGGTGAGGCTGAGATCCTCCTCTGGATAAAGCATCAGCGGCTGCAAAAACAACCTCTTTCCCAGGCTTTTCCACTTGGAAGAGTCAGACACAACTTAGCAACTAAACAAGTCCTGAGGGCATCCCTATCTATGGCCTTTAGACTGGAGCGTCAGGAATATCTCTCTTGTCCTGTAGGGGCCCTGTCACTGGGAGTAGGGGCTGGAAAGGGGGTACTGAGAATCTGCCCCTGTCCCAGCTCTGTTCATTTCTCTCCTCTACTGAGCCTCAGGCCTCTTCAGGGGCCAGACTCAGAGGCAGAGGCTGGGATTGGAAACTCCCTCACATTTGCCTTCCTCTGAGTGTAACCTGGGCTGTGGAGAAAGATGAAACCTTCTCAAAAGACAATCCCTACCTCAGCACATATAGGAGCTGGTTTCAGAGAGAGAGGAAAGAGAAGTTTCCAGAGCTCTCAAAAGGAGGTTGTCCCCACTCCCTGCCTGGCCACTGAGGGTTGGGTACCCCTGGAAAGGAGGAGTGTTTACTTGTAGAAAGAATGTTCTGTTTCAGTCCTGGTCATGACAAAATCCCACCAAAGTGATGATGAAAGACCACAGGGATGGAGGGATCAAGTTGAGACGTAAGGGGGGACTTCATGATTGTCAGGAAACAGGTTGAAGGAGAGAAGCTGGCTTGGGTTAGCAGGAACCACTCAGATACAGTCCAGAGGCAGGAGGAAGGATGAGATGATCTGAGGGCTGCCAAGGATTCAGGGATTCCATGATATTGCAGAGCTGGCAGGGACGGGAGAGGAGGCCAGAGAGATGGGAGTTCATCCATGTCTAGAGCACAAGCCCCATGGATAGGAACCAGGCTCTCTGGAGCCCCCCAGTATGTCAGCACCAAGGCTTATACAGGCAGACCAGGGAATCTGACTGCAGTGGACAAGTCTTTCCCTGGCAGATGGTGCCAACTCCGCACTCAGGGAAGGACAGCTGCTTTAGAGTCTCAGCCAAAAAAAGTGGTTCCAGACTGTGGGACCAGGAAGTACTTCTTCATGTTCAACCTCAAGCCGGCTGGTTTTGATCTTATGGCAACCAGTGAGGTTTGCCCATCCCCAGAGGACGAACTGAGCAGGGAAGGCTATGGGAGAGCTGGCCAAACTCTGGGCCTCACTTTATCCCTCTGTAGAATGAGGGGGCTGCGCTAGATTATTTCTAAGGTTTTTTTCACCCCTGCGTATCTGTTCCTCTTCCATTCTCTTTACTTCCTCGATTTTCTCCCCTTTTAAGTCCCTGTCTTCCACTTAACGGGGCTTCCCAGGTAGCTCAGTGGTAAAGAATCTACCTACCAATGCAGGAGACTTGAGTTCCATCCCTGGGTTGGGAAGATCCCTGGAGAAGGAATTGGCAACCCACTCCAGTATTCTTGCCTGGAAAATCCCATGGACAGAGGAGCCTGGCGGGCGACAGTCCATGGGGTCACTTAAGAGTCAGACACTGAGCAAAGAATAAACAAGTCCCACTTAATCCACTGCCTTCCCTATCTCAGTCTCTCCCCTCCCCAACCAACCCTTTCCCATTTTCCTCTTTACCCGTAAAGAGTGAGAGAGGTCTCCTGAACTGCCTTGCCTGGTCCCTGGAGCCCTGTGTGTTCTGGGTTGGGGGGGGCGGGCTCCCGCCCCCGTGTCCTACTGCCCCCTTCCTCGACCTTAAGACGCCAGAGCCGGGAGACTGGAAGACCCCCTAAAGCAGCCTCCGCCTTGCCCCTGCAGCGGCCCCACTGCGGGAGCCCAGGTCCCCAGCCCCCCAGCGTGGCCAGCCCGCCCCTCTCCCAGCAGCCGGTGCCGCTGCGCGCCCTCACCCCACGCTAATGCGATCTGGAGAGACCCGGGCGGGCGGCGGGCAGTCTGGCCGAGCGTCCCGGGCAGCGCTGATGGATGGTCCCCTGACAGTAATCGCGGAATGAGGACGCGCTGGCGACGCTCTCGCCCGAGGCCCCGCTGTTCGGTGAGCCCTTGAGTCCCTCCCTCCGCAGCGACGGCCTCCCAGGCGCTGTCCCCATCCCACTGGACTTTGGGGAGGCCTGGGACCTCCAGGTGAAACCCAAAGCGGGGCTTTTCCTGCCCTGTCTCCTCCTCAAGGCACTGGTTTCTGTTCGGGGTTCAACCTTGTATCTACTGCTTCTGTGACTCAAGCTACCCATCTCCTTGAGCCTCAGTTTCCCCTTCTGTATAAGGGGAAATATGGTCTTTATAAGACTGGAAGGAAAGTGTTAGCAGCAAAGGAGGAAATGCTGTGGAAAATTATCACTTTTCCGGAAGTAGAAATCGATTTTTACTTTTTATTTCATGTTGCTCAGAATCATCTGGGCTAATGCAGGAAGCTGAATGAGAGTTGGGCAGATATTCACATGTAGACTGTATGTTCATGCAAGAACACAGGTCACAGTGCTTCGGGCTGTCTAACAAGTGTATCTGAACGTAAAACACAATAGTATCAGTGTTGCTTCCATGTCTTAAGAAGCAGGTCAGCACAGATATTCCTTCTGAGGTGACCACCTCAAGGCCCACCTACCCATTTAAGCCCTAATCCTCTCCAGTCTTGGGATCCCCTTCAGTCAAGGGCTGGGCTGACTGAGGGCCGTGAGGAGAAGATCCCGCTTGGGGAAATGTTCCAACCCCTTGCCACTCCAGGTGACCTTGAGCTCTAAGGCCCCTCTGCTCCCCCACCCCAGGGTATCCCCCTCAGGCAAGGGCCCTTGTGAGAGCTGGGGGCAAGGACCCAGAACCGATTACCATTCTGAGAGCACACCCAGACGCCTCCTCACTCCCTTTTAACCTTTCTCTCTCGTAGGAAGCCAAATTGAGTTAGTCTTGAGTTTTGATTTAATTCCCGAAATGGAGTCATAATCTGTTTAGTGTCCTTTTTCCCAAGTCCTGAGTACTGAAGTGTGTGTGGGGAGATGGGGGGAGTTAATGAGAGAGCAGCTCTGTGGCTTGTGGAGAACCTCACACACTTAACCTCCAAATACCACTAAACAGCAGGAGACACCAGGGCTGAGCTGCCGAAGGCCACTTCTGGTATAATGGGGATCAAAATGAGGATGACTGATACTTGGTGGGCACCTGGGAGTGCCAGTACTGAGTCAGGCACTGCCCGTAAATTTCACACTTAAGTACCACAGTTATCTTCCAGGTAGGTACCATGAATCCCTGGAGAAGGAAATAGCAACCCACTCCAGCATTCCTGCCTGGAAAATCCCATGGACAGAGGATCCTGGCAGACCACAGTCCATAGGGTTGCAAAGAGTTGGACACAATTGAGGGGCTGAGCATAGGTACCATGAATAGTCCCAATTTACAGATGAAGAAACTGAGAGAGGTTAGTAGCTTACTCCGCCCAGCATCCTATAGCTATTATGAAACAGCAGAGCCCAACTTTGAAACTATCAAAGACCACAAAGCCTCTGCCCTTAAGCCCATCCTGGGGTGACCCTGGGCTAGATACTCAACTGCTACAGGTACCACTTCCCTTATTTGCATAATACAGATAATAATGGAGGTAATACTATACTCCCTTCACATAGATGTGTTGATTAAATGAGGTAAGGTATTCACCCCATTCACAGGAAGCATTCGATTAAGTGCCATAAACTTTGGGATGGGGTTGGGCAAGGGAAGAGATACAATGCAATGTGATGCAATGGAGTGACTAATCATTTTCCATTGTCACTGTTGATAACAATAGTTATCAGGTGTAATACTTCTGGGCACAGGCAACCCTACAAGGAAAAGATCGCTATGCCTGTTTTACAGATGAAGAAACTGAGTTTCAGATAAATTGAGTAAATTTCTTAAAAACCAACTGGTTAATAAATGGCAGAACTGAGCTTATATTCAAACACTGGGCCCTTGGACTCCAAAGCAGGCAGCTCCCAGCGCCCTGGGGTCACCAGAAACTGGCCTCTTCTGGGGGAGGTCAGGGCTAAGGTCAAGAAGCCCAAGTTACATCTTCTGCCACCTGGGACCTACCTGATTTTCTCAGATGAACAATGTTCCTTTAAAAGAACAGGAGGGAAGTAAAGAAGCAGCTGAGACAGTTTCTCCCTCCCTCAAAGCCAATGTGGGGCCTCCCTCCCCTCCCCTCTCCTCCCTCTCTCTTCCCCAGTTTCCTCTGTGCTCAAGTTTGTGGCCATTAAATAGAAGAGGAGAAAGTTTGAGCCAGGCATGAAATATTTATCAGTTAATTACAATATGCAGATTCTGTTCCTGGGGGTGATTTGTCTTTTTGGAAATATAGGAAAAGATCCTGGAAACTTGTATCCTAATTGCTTGGCCTATTATTGTAGCAACCAGGTAGAAACTCCATTTACTATGTAACTACAGATTTTCCCCACTAGCTGCCTCTACCTCTGTCACTGGTGGTCTGGGGATCATATGCTTTTCTGATGAGGGAGGAACCTTGGAGGGGTCCATTTGTCCATGCCCCTGTTTTCTCTTGGCGTGGCCCCTTTCTAAATCCCAATAGTTGTAAGAAATGAAAAGGATCAAAGTCTGAAATTCTGCGATCTCAAGTCAATCCTAAGTGACAGCCCCTTGCCAATCCCACCTGAAGCAATGTAGCTGCTGAGGGGGCCCCAAGTTGAGAAGAAGTTCTAGGCTGAGTACCCTTCCTGCTGTACTTCCCATTAACACACCGGAAAAGGGCAACATGGCAGCTTTCTAGCACCTCTCGTGTCCCAGGGCCCGTACCTAATCCCTGGCTACAAATTAGCATCACCTGAGGGGTTCTTAACAATCCAGAAGCCTGGGCACTACTCCAAATCAACCAAATTAGAATCTCAGGAAGTGGGACTCAGGCATCAGTATTTCTTAAAGCTCCCGAGGCAGTTCCAATGTGTGGCAAAAGATGTGACCCTAGAGAGCTAACAGAAGAGAGTGGCTGCTGGTGTAGGGTGCTGCCTGTCTGCACGACACCATCATCGTTTTCCCTCCTGTTTAGATGCTGGAGGAGGCGATTCCTTCACTTTTATTGGAATCTGAAGAGCATCTTTTTCCCTCCTTACAAGAAGCTTGATATTAATAACCACCATTTATCAAGTTCCTGCTGAATGCTTGGATCCATGCAAATAAAATTTAATCTGATCCACACAACTGTTCCATAAGGTCAGTGGGTATGTCCATTTTGTGGATGTCTAAGACAAGTTAGGGAGTCTGCCTAAGGTCATACAACCAGCCAGTGACAGAGCTGGGACTTGACTCCAAAACCCATGCTTTTAGCTACTCAGTTTCTCAAAGCTGGAAGGGAAGTGCTTCCCAGCTGGTATCTGAAGGTCCCAGGGAATATATTGGGGGAAAGGGTAGAGAGGGGCTACACGTGGATGGCATGAAGGAAAGAGTGGTGGTGGGTGGGAGAGGCTGGACAGGGTCTGTGGGGAAGGGCTGAGGTGCCTGAAGGAGGATGTGGGAAGGAGCTGGCAGTCGGAGAACAGCAGGACCAGGACCGCTGAGCAGAGCCCATCATCAGGACTGGGTGGCTGGGACGGGGAGGGAACTTGTGTCAGAGGAGGGGTCTTTGTGAGGCCTGAAGCAGTGAGGAATGCCCGCCATGAATACTAAGGGCAAGAAGAAGAGAAAGGGCCAGAGGGGGCTGGGTGATGTTTAGCTGCTGGGGTGATTAATGGGGGTGAACGGAGGGTGAAACTCAAACCCTTCCAACAGAGATGGTGGGGAATGGTTGTCCAAGAACAACAGTGCACTGTTTCGTGGAGAAAGCCAATGTCCAGAGGAGGGGCCGCTGGGGAGGATGCCGGGCACAGTTGCTCCTTCCCTTTTTTCCCAAGGTCTCTTTATTTGCCATCAAACAGTAAATTAAAATATACTTGCCAGCTCCAGAGGACTCTCTGGATGGGATTCCTACCTGCCTCCTGGCTTGTGAGAGACCCAGGGACGCTAGGGTGGCCTGAAGGAAGAGCGAGTGAACTTTGGGATGGTGGCTGAGATTACTCTGTGGACCAGCTCCACTGGGACAGGAAGTGGTGATGCACTGGCTGGGCCACTGGCTTATCTGGGACCAGGCAGCATGGAGAGATGCATGGGGGCCGGGTCCCCAGTGGTGGTGTTCTCACAGCAGCCCTTGCCTGGGGAGGAAGAGAGGGCTTCTTTTCCCTGAGAGAGAGTCAGGGGAGGGAGGTGGGAGGGCCCTGGTACCAGATGTTAAGCTGGGTTTGAGGAATAGAGGGACAAGTCATGGGAAGTAGGAGGTCTGAACCCCTCTCCTCATTTCCTTACTTCTGTCTCTCTCTAGGTGCAGCTGGGGGAGCTGCCTCGGCCATCCCATTTCCGGAGGACGGGAAAGGCAGGAAGAGGGGATGAAGAGAACTGTCTCAGTGCAGAGGGAGGTGAGCTGCAGGCAGGGATTTAAAGGGAAATTATCTCTCTGGACAGCTTTCTCTCTAGGCCATTACAGATGTGAAACAACTGATGGATTCTACTTCCCCACCCCCAAGCGTCCCAGGGTGTGGTGCCTCCTACAGGGGAGTGAGGTGGGGGAAAGGGAGGTCAGGAAAAGGAGCCCAGTGTGTCTTCAGGGGTCCCCAGAGGGCTGACAGAGCCATCATCCCCTCAGGGCAGGGGAGGCAGACCACCCATCCTTGATCCCAAATCACTTGAACATTGCACCTGGGAGTCCTGTCGCCAAATCTTAGTTCCTGTCTCCACACACGGTTGGCCAAGATGCTTTTCTTGTTGGAGTCCTGCGTCTAGTCCCCACTCTGTCTTTCTAAGAGCCAAGCCTACAAAGCACTTTGAAATCTGAAGTTCCTGGGAGGTGGTTTATTGAGTGCAAATACTCTATGTGGCGCACATTGAGGCCATCATTCCACATAGAGGCTGAGTTCAAGGGGCTGGCCTTAGTTTGCTTGTTCTGAGGGCAGGGGCTAACAGAGGCTGCCCTGTGCTTCACAGGGGAGAAAGAAATCAAGGAGCCCACTGGAGGGCAATGGTCAGCACCAACAGTCGTAATTATGAATTAATAATTTATAATTATTCCCCACTTGCAGATAAGCACAAGCCCATTGAAATGATTTCCCAGGGAGGAATACAGTTGGAGGGGATGGGAGGGGGACTTCAGTACAGCCATCACTTCCCTAGAGGCCCTTAAGTTCATTCCTTTGCTTCCCTAGCCAAACATGGAAGGCATTCATTAGCTTCCTTGGCCGGTTCCTCCCAACAACTGTCCTCACCCCCTCCCCAAGCCACTAAACAGTACCACACTGCCTCCAGCTCTTCCAAGGCCAGAGGGCCATCCATGCCAGAGAGACCTAAGAACTGGGATTCTGGACTTCTGGAGTCCCTCTGTTCCCTGCTGCCTGTTCTACTGTTTATATATGGGGTGTGGGAGAGGCTGATGTGGCTAGCCTCTGGCTCTCTTCCTTCTTCCTTCCATTCTCCTGCAGATTGCCTAGGAGCCCTCAGAGGGTGGCAGAAGACCTCTCCAACTCTATGCAGGAAGGGAAACAGGAAGCACCCCTTCTAGTGTGGATGCCCTTAGTTCCTGCTTCTGAATTAGAGAGCCTGATCCTGACCTCCTAAGAAGATATCTGCTGCTGCTGCTCCGGGGAAGTCTAAGTCACTTCTGTGTGGCATCAATTATGGTGAAAGTGTTAGTCGCTCAATCAAGTCCCACTCTGTGTGACTTCATGGATTGTAGCCCACCAGGCTCCTCTGTCCATGGAATTCTCCAGGCAAGAATACTGGAGTGGGTAGCCATTCCCTTCTCCAGAGTATCCTCTCTACCCAGGGATTGAACCCAGGTTTATCTGCATTGCAGGAGGCTTGTTTACCATCTGAGCCACCAGGAAGCCCAGCTATAGTGGCGGGGTCTAAACAGGGATAGGGAGGCATACCCAGCACCAGACCCAGCTCTCTGCTGCTCCTCTTCCCAACACCTACAACCCCAAATTCCCACTTTGGGGGATTAAAAAAACCCTTAAAGGAACCTCAAAGAGCTGCTCAGAAACTCTCAGCTCCAGGGAATCTTCCCTCTCTCAGGGAATCTGAAAAGGAGAGATTGGTTCTTTTATGCATTCACTGCCTTACACCACGAAGGGGCCTAATCTTTTGGTCCTTAGGTGATCGTTGACCACCATCTCTGATGTGGAATCACCTTCAAAGTACTGGAAGAAGGAATGAGAAGATGGTGGAGGTGCATAAGGAGATATGGTATTAGAAAGGGTTTCCAATCCCAATTCTAGAGTGTTCCCATCAGCTTCACCATGTGAACGTCAGGCTAAAATCTACAGGTTGAAGGGAGTTGGGACAGAAGGAACCTAAAAGCACCCTTTTCCAAATCTGTGGTACAAGGGTGCCCTTGAAAAACTGCTACAGGCAAGGTGGACGGTCAGCCAAACACACCGGGTGGGCATCACACACCCACCTCAAGCTCTCTCCTTCCCTGATCCCAGTTTTGGTCTCAAGAGGAGGATTAGTTAGGTGTGATCCAAGTTATCCAGATAATTAACTGTGGAAGCACGAGTTTGTGTGTGTGTGTTTTAATGCCACTCCTTTGGCCTCCAAAGAGGCCAAAAAAAAAAAAAAAAATCAATCTGTTCCCTAGCTCCTCCTACTTTCCGTGCACCTCCTCAGCTTATACCCCAAATCCTAGTTCCGGAAAAAAATCCTAGAGGGGCAAACTTTCCTGATTTACCATTTTCCCCACCTGCAACCCTGTCCCCTCCCCCTCCCCAATTTTTTTTTCTCTCTTCGCTTCTTTAAAAAAAAAAAAAACGAAGAAGAAGGAATTTTCAATAGTCCCACTTGTCAAGCGAAGACCATCTTTTAACCTTCAACAGCAGCGAAAGCCGTGTGAACTCTCGGTGAACCAAGATTGAAGTCATAAATCACGCGTACAAAGGCGGCTGCGGAGGCTGGCGCGGGCTGCTGCACCTTTAACGCTTTCTGGGGCTGACAGGCGGCGGCCCAGCTAAAGTTCACAGCGCCCGGGGAGGGCCCGCCCCCGCCTCCCCTCCTCCCGCCGGCCCCGGCCGGCCCCGGCCAGCCCTGGCCCGGCCCGCGCGCGGCCGCCCCAGCCCCGCCAGGGAGGCCCCTGAGTTGCTCTCGCAAGGGGAGAGGGAGGCGTCTTCCCTCCCGTCAGCCGGCTCCATGCCGGCCGGTGGATCTCCGTCCCCCGCGTCCCCCCGCCGCCCGCCGCCAACTCAGTCCCCCCTCGTTCCTCCCTGCTTGCTTTATTTAAACAGGCAACTAGATCCACACGGACACGATAATTCAGCTGGGTTTGTCTTTGGCATTTTCTGCAGGACCCCAAGAGAAAGAACTTCCACTGCCGTTCTCCTCCAGAAGTGGCATCCTCCGTCTCTGTCTGTCCAAGCCAATTATACAGATCCTTGGAGTGCCAGTAGGGTCTGAGTCATTGGAACCGAGAACACCTGGCTGAAACATGCCCTGTAATTAGAAAGGATTTTTTCCTTTACCGTTTCTTTCTTTTCTTTCTTTTTAAAAGAGGTCTGGAATGACCGCCCTTGACTAGGGCGGAGAAGCTGGGGTGAGGAAAGGGAAGACCATCACCAGGGCCCAGCTCGCTGCCCTTTGCAGACAGATCTCCCCAAGTCGGACTTGCTTCCTTTCCTCGGCCTCTCCGCTGCCTCCTCCTCCTCCGTTCGTTTGGTCCTTCCCCCACTGTCTTCTCCTCTTTTTAAAGTTCAGCGACTCCACTTGCCTCTCCTCTCAGAAAGCCGAAACCAGACAGCCCAGCAACCGCGGGCCGAGCGGTCCCAGCACAACCACCGGCCCAGCCGGCTGGGCCTCCGCTGGCCCGCCTCCCTTCACCGGCGCCGATCTCTGAGACCCCGGTCCCTGGGCCATCCACCGTCCCGCAGGTGTGCAGCCGTCGGCCTGGGGGATCTGAATGCTGGGCCTGGGACAGGAGTATGCTCTTACCCTAGACCCTCATGTTGCACCAGAAAGTTAAGAGGGTGGGTGGGTACACACCGACTCAGGCATCCCGCTCCCCAAAACCCGTCGCTGACTAATCTGATATGACAAAAGCCCCGTGATGGATTTGGTATATGTTAATTCACAATGCCCTTTCCTCCAGAATTTAACTATAAGTTAATACACACCGGAAACCACGCGCAAACACGCTCGTTAATGGGCTTAGGTATTAGCGAGTCCTAACGATGCATACAAATGTGCTCTGCCTCTGTAGGCCCCTCAAGATTTATGGGCCTTGAGCTCTCTGAAGCTGTAAACAAGGAGGAAAAAAAGAGAAAGAGAGAGAGACTGGGGTGGGGGTGGGGGGGTAGAGACAGAGGCCTGACTCACCCCTCCAGATTCTAAGAGAGAAGTGATCTCTGCAAGTGGATTCTTACCTATTTCCTTTCCTTGCAAGCTTCCTGTGTGGGTTTTGAAACTGGTCTGGGGGTGGTGTTTGCGGCTGAATGCTGGTGTGCGTGGGCAATGTTTTGTTTGTGCCCTAGGGTAAGAGCATGCCAGCCTACTGTGAATTGCTGTTCCAGGGCCTGACTATAACAGGCATTTGTGGATATATACCTGTGTGTGCACCATGCTAGGGGTGTGTGTGTGTGTGTGTGTACATGTGCACGTGTGACAAGCAGGCCTCCCTCTGGGCCAGGCTGCTGCTCCCCCCACCCCCAAACCCAGTGAACAAATCTCTAACAACAATCATAATAACGATAAATAATAACAATAAAAACAGTAGTTAACAGTCCCTCCCTAGCAGGATAACAATAAAATGCAAGAGGAGATATTTTGAGGAGGGGACAGGAGGAGTCACGATCACAGCAACCCAGGGAGAAAGAAAGGAAGGAAGTTAGCTTCTTCCTATGCCCTTGTGGGGCTGGGTTTGGGAACCCCCTCCTCAGACAAGGTCCTCCCGCCAGAGAAGGCGAGCCTGCAGGCCGCTCTCTCTTGTTTCTCTTTCTCTGCTTTTGCTTTGTTTAATCGGGGAGGAACCCCACGTAAGAGGAGGGTTAGTAGCTCTGGGAATTCTTTGGAACCCCTGTTTCAAAGAGGAATTAAAGCATATAGGGTCAGTCCCTACAGGAGCAGAAAGGAAAGAGGCGATGATCACAGCCAGGGTCCAGGCCCAGCGAGTGAGCTGCCGAGGTGCCCGAGCTGGAGTTGTCTGAGAGGACCAGCCGCGGGCAGAGATCTACGCTGAAAAACATTTATGGCCTTGTCGGAGAGAAGGGAGAGCGCGAGGCAAGACCAGGGAAGTTGCCTTCCTGGGGTCTTAAAAAAAAGAGAGTGAGAGAGGGGGACAGTGAAAAAGAAAGAAATGAGGGTTTGAGGCACGCAGAATTTTCCTTCGCGGGCTTGGAGCGGAGAGGATTTCCACAAAGGAAGAGAAGCGCAGGGTCCCGGATACGTCCACGTCCGCCTCATTCTATGCAGGTACAATTTTCTGGTCATCTTATGAATTTATGTATTGGGGGGAGGATGGAATCAGAGGGGTAGAGATGAGACCTACGCTCTCTCTGGGGAGGAAGCCGTCCCAAAGTTTCGGGTCTAACGAAATACCCCTTTAAAAATAATCGTATGCAAAAAATAAAATAAAAAAAGGAATACAAAAACAAATTAGCCAACTTTAAAAACAGAAATAAGATAAAATGATAACAAGTGATCTTTAAAAAATGATCATAACAAGAAAACTTTAAAAAAATTTTAAGTCACAAACCTTAAAAGGGGTTTGGATTCTTTTTTTAACAGCCGGTGACCCATCTGGTCGGAAAAGAGACGGAGAAACACTTTTCACTGAGTCACTTCTTTAAAGCCAGTGTAGACACACAAAGATTCGAAAGAGACCCTCGGGCGTCCTAGCATTTGAGAACCGTGCGGAGTGGAGGACATTGCCATAACCAACCGGGCAAAATAACAGTAAGAGGAAAGAACTATGGTCTGTGGAAGCACTGAGCACGGAGCGCGCAGAGGCCCAGGTTTGGGCTCCAGGCAGCCGCCCGCCGAGGCAGCTGCCCCGGGCGACCGGGCGCGGTGCGGGCCGGCACCGGCAGGCGACCCCGCTGGGTCTCAGCCTCCCCGGGTCGGCCTGCAGCCCTCTTCTCCCAGCCTCCGCGGCTCTCCTGGCTCTCTCGGCTTGGATGCCCGGTCGGTCGGGGGGCTTCCTTGGTGCGAGGATTTGGGGCCTAAGACTGGGGACAGTGACTCAAGCCAGACTCTGCTTCGTTTTTTCTCCCCCAGGCCTCTCCACTTGCCCAAGCTCTCAGCCACCGGTCGGCTGACTTAGAAGGGGCTTCTGGGCTGCTCCCACCAACTCCTGCCTAATTTCCCAAAGTCCAGCGACTTCCAGTCCTCTTTAGGGGGGAAATAGCACCACCCAGACACCTCTGCACTGTGTTCTCAGCAGGAAACTTACGAAGAAGAAGAAGAAAGGCGGCTTAGAGTCCTGTCTACATCTTGGTCTACACATCCCTTGGCGGCTGGAGAGTTTATTTATACTTCCCACTATAACTCTCTCTGTTTGGAGGCGCTGGTGGCTCTATTGACAGACTGATGTCTAGAAAATATTGCTCTATCTCGAACCATACCTAAATGTGCTGTGGTTGTGTTTACAGATTTATGCTTGAGGAAAATATAATTATTTCCATTGTATTTGTGCATATACAGTAGTTGTAAGAGCAGATTTATATATAGGAAAATATACGACTCTCTTCTAGCCATCCAGCTTTATGGACATTTGATATCCTGACAGATTTACAGCTCTGAGCAGCTATATAGATAAATGTATATCGTTGGAATTATGTATCAGGAGATATATACTTATTGATTGTGATATAGAGTAGTTAGAGCACTCACTTAGAGCCATATATGGCTCTGGAGATATTTCTATATTATTATCACTATATATAGGCATATCTATTTATAACTACATAGTTATAAAAATAGACATAAGTAATTATAGTCCTATATGTACATGCTGCTATCTCACGAGAGTTATAGACACTTGCGAATATAACTCTATACAGATATCTGTATGTATATAAGGGTGTAATTATCTCATGATGTGTGTGTATTTGGGCTTAGGTCAGTCTATCTCTGTTCAGGCATATTTATACGCAGGGGCTGGGAGAGACTTGTTCAGGAAATGTTTTCAGAGGGCCAACAGAGCAGCTGTATCTGGCCAGCTAGGAAACCAGCTAGCAGAGTTCTTTACTTACAGAGGGATGGAGTTACAGGAGAGTAAACAGAGCATGGGAAGTCTCCGGGAAAGGAGGCAAAAGGAGGGACACTGGGGCTCAGCAGGGATAGTCAGGGAGGAAAGAGGTAAACAGCGAGCACCCACTGAAAGTGGGACCAGTTTTGTGACAGGCTGGCATAGGTAGCACGGAAGGGGAGGCAGTGAACTGTCCTACCACCCAGATGGAGGTAGGATGCCCTACCATCACCACTGATGGAGGCAGGGAACAGATCTTGAAGGGCCTTAGGTTTGGCTTTTGATGAACCAAAGATTGGCTACCATTAAGCGCCTCTCATACGCCTGGTGCCTTTCTCTTGAATCCTAATTTTGGGTCTCTAAGGAGTAGGCTTTAGAGATGAAGACATTTAGGAGGGATGGAGCAGGAAGTGGGTACACTTTTACCCCTGCTGCTCTCCAGTAATACTGCCAGGAAATCAAGGTAATGTGACCCCATAAAGCTTGCTTTAGCCTGGGCCTCTTGTGCTCCTGAGGAGTCTGGTGGATGGAGGGGTGAATTTTTCAGTATTTCCCCACCCTCCTTCTCTGAGGCCTGGGCTTTTGGACCTAATTCTCCTCCTTTGGGGCACTTCTGATTTGTTGGTCCCCAAACTGGGATTCTTAGGGGCCCCTTTAGCTACCTAATAGCCCTGCCTTGAGCTTTATGAGGAGAATTTGACCTTAATGAGGAGGGAACATGGAACTGAACCTCTGTCCCTCACTTCTTTTCATCCACACGGCTCTCCAAGCAGCCCCTTCCGGATGCCACTGAGCCCAGGCTCCACAGTTCTTCTGCACCAACCATCCCCTGGGAAAAAAGATACCGTCAACCTCATTTCATTATTTTTTGAAAACCTGGGAGTTGCAGGCATGTTTGCTGAATGGTTTGCATGAAGGAGTTTCCTGGCTCTTAGTTTCAGCGGCCAGCAGGGCTTCCAAGATCTTTAGGATGCTGGAAGGGAGTGGAGATCCCTCAGCTGGAGTTAAAAGCCAAGCACCAGCCTCCACACACCCCTACCCACTAGACTGGAGCTTCAGAGCATGGACTCTCTCTGACGCCTGGCACAGAGGGGTTGCCCAATAGGTACTTGTAGTAAACTGAATGGCAACCAATTCAAAGGCTTTTGGCAGAGGGAGTCTCACCTTTCCCAGCCACTGGCCACCACAGGCTAGGGCATCTGGGTGCATGGACTGGAGCCTGGCTAGGGGATCACATGGCCGCTGGCCACAGTGAGCTCTGCTGGGGCCAGTGGTTAGTGCCAGGGCAAGAGAGTAGCTCCAGCCCTAAGATGGGAGGTTAGGAACTGGAGTGAGGCACCTGGAGCGAGGAAATAGGGGAGGGGGCAAGTCAGGCTCTGCCCTCTGCCCTCAATCTCCTGATTTTCCAGAATCCAAAATATATATTAAAATTAAACCAGAGTCAAGACCTGGGCTGGGCTAGAGCTGCCAGTGGGCCTGAGAGGTCCAACGAGGAAACACCACCTGATCCATTAGGAAATATACAAATGAAATAAACATAAATCAGCTGGAGGCAGTTAGCCTGGCCGAAGAAATGCCGGAATGCCTCAGCCCTGCTCTGTGGAGCTACCAAACTGATCAGAATTAATGTTTAAAAAAATCTGAGGTGGGGCTTCCTGGGTGGCTCAGTGGTAAAGAATCCAACTGCAAATGCAGGAGACGAGACATGGGTTCAATCCCTGGTCTGGGAAGATTCCACATGCCACAGAGCAACTAAGCCCGTGCACCACAAATGATCGAGCCTGTGCTCTAGAGCCCGGGGGCCTCAATTACTGAGCCCAAGTGCCACAACTACTGAAGCCCCCACGCCCTAGAGCCTGTGCTCTGCAACAAGAGAAGCCACCACAATGAGAAGCCTGTCTATCACAACTAGAGAGGAGCCCCCACTTGCTACAACCAGAGAAAAGCCTGTGCAACAACAAAGACCCAGCACAGCCAAAAATAAAAATAAATAAAGTTATTAAAAAATTTTTTTTAACTTTAAAAAGGTTCAGATTTTCTGCTGCAGTCACATTTAGGTTGTTTCATATAGTTATTTCTTAATTGTCATAATCCCCCTGCTTCCTCCTGGGAGTTGGGGGCAGGCAGTCACTGGCATGGGGAGAAGGCGATGGCACCCCACTCCGGTACTCTTGCCTGGACAATCCCATGGATGGAGGAGCCTGGTAGGCTGCAGTCCGTGGGATCGAGAAGAGTTGGACGCGACTGAGCGACTTCACTTTCACTTTTCACTTTCATGCATTGGAGAAGGAAATGGCAACCCACTCCAGTGTTCTTGCCTGGAGAATCCCAGGGACGGGGGAGCCTGGTGGGCTGCCGTCTATGGGGTCACACAGAGTTGGACATGACTGAAGCGACTTAGCTTAGTAGCAGTCACTGGCATGGGGTGAGATAGTCAGGTTCAGAGATCCCCGTCTAGTGAGGATCCAGGTCTGCAGGATCCCTTCAAGACTTGAAGCAGGGAGGCCCCTGCTTTGGTTTCTATTTCCTCTAAGAACCCTTAGAGGCAATCTGCCTGGGGTCTGGATAAGGGACTGAAGTCTGGAGAGCGGGCTAAGTTAAACCTGGAATCTCATTTCTAGTCCCCCAGTTTTTGACAGTTTCCTCTGCAGACAATCTGTACCCCCACCTTCCAACACCTAATGCCCACCGATGGATTGTGGCTACTTTCTTTACGGAAATGCAGAGAGAGAGTTGAGGGGCTGACATTTACATATGTTTGCCTAAGCTGGACTCTGGGCAGGTGTCTCGAGGCTCAAGCCAGGAGGTGGGGACGGTTTGCTATAAACCTCAGAACCTGCAGGGTTCAGATAACAACTGTCTTTGGCCAAAAGGCAGGAAACGAAGAGACCCAGGCAGTCAACTGTACACTGTTGAGCCTGGAGAGGTTGGGTCCCTTTACCTGGGCTGGAATGACTGTTAGCTGTTTCTGGGTCCCAGAGCCCCTTGAGAAGCTGATAAAAAACAATCTGCTCTGTCCCCAGCAAAGGCACATACACAGTGTGGACGGTCGCCAGGATGATAGGGAGCTGGGAAGACCAGGATCTCTGGGTTGGGTGTCCCTAATTGATATATTTATTTACCCTTTCTTTCTGTGACCCATCTCCAGTTGTCTGCTTGTTGTCCTCTCTGAGTCCCCTTGCTTGGGAGTCAGAAAGTTCCTCTCCAGGTACAAGCCCTGCCTTTCTTGGCACATCCCTTTTCCTGCTTTCCAGCCTGATCACAGGCACCAGGCTGAGGCCTTGCACGTTTCTGCAAGCTCCTTATCTGCTCTCCTGCAGAAACCAGGCAACTGGCTGTTAACTGAAGCCTGGTCTCCTCTGCCCAATTACTCCAGTAATTCCTGAGGGTGGGGAAGTCTGGGGGCATCTTGGCAGAGTGGAGGCCTGGCTATAAGGGGACCAATTCCCATCTCTAGTGGAAACTTGGATGCAAGGAGCAAGTTGCAATTGCTATAATAATAGTCATAATAATAACAATAATAATTTATTTAGCATATCATTAGATGTGTATTTACTGTCTTCCCTCTGCTTTTTTACAAGTGTCTCCTAAGGAATTCTCACAACACCCAGGGGAGACAATAATAAGCTAATTACCACCCTTCAGCTCCCTCTCCTCCTCCCATCCACAAAGTCACCCTCTCTGAGATGGAGTGTTTACAGAACCCCTCCCCCAGTGATTTACACCTGCTTAACAGTCTCTCCAGTCCCAATTCTTCTCTCCTGTTCCCAGACTTTTCCATTCCCATTGGGGAAGTTTCCCAATAACAAGGAGGAGAAGAGTTGTAAGTATTAATATTGTCTCCCTGACATCACAGTGATATTTAGGATAATGTGGGAGGAATCCAATTCTTACTTCTCTGATTGCCCTTTTAGGGGGCAGAAACTGCCTTCACAGTTTCTAGGCAGATCAGGTTAAAGAGAACATGTGCTGCCATGATGCCAAAACATCTGAATCAAGTGTAGGAGGATGGCCAGTCCTGCAAACCTAGCAACATCAGGGGCCTTCAGACCTGTTCAGACCAGATCTCGGAGGTGCCAGGCCCCACATGCCTACTGGCTTTTTTGGCAATAGAAGCCATCAGGGTTTCCTTGGTGGCTCAGATGGTAAAAATTCTGCCTTCAATGCAGGAGACCTAGGTTCGATCCCTGGGTTGGGAAGATCCCCTGGAGAAAGGAATGGCAACCCATTCTAGTATTCTTGCCTGGAGAACTCCATGGACAGAGGAGACTGACAGACTACAATTCATGGGGTTGCAAAGAGTCAAATACGACTGAGTGACTAACAATTGTTTTTTTATCTTTTCACAGATTATAATTAATATACAAACCAGACACATGTTTTTGGATGACAGATTCTAAAAGGCCCCCAGGAATCCCAGTAATGTGCAGAGCACACTCCTAGTTACTCAGTGCTCAGCCCCAACCCTGGGTGGAGAACTGACACTGCTGTCATGGTAGTCTTGGTCAGAGACAAAGCTGCTCGGCCAGTCATCGAGATCCTGGGTGTTGCTGCTTAGACAGCCGGAACGCTGAGGGCAGCCCTCCACCTCTCCCTCCACCCAAGTACACAATTGCTCCTGGAAAGAAGCCAGTCCAGGGTGGAGGGTGCAAGACTCAGATAAAGTCAGTATCAAGGCAAACTGGAAAAGTTAGAATTGCATTTACTTTTTGCCTCTTTAAACCCTAGGTGACACAGTGGTCCTTCTCAGCAGGTCCCCTAGCTCACTGGGTGTCTTTTCTTCTTTCTCTGGTCCTCGTGTCTTTCTGCTGCCCATACTTTCCACTGTATGCCTCTGGCCTTTCTATATCCCCAGTCCTATCAAAGCTTACTTATCCTGAGCCCCAGCTCAGTATCCACGGGGTAAAAGTCAGATTGCCAGATTAGGAAACCTCAACCAATGTGTGCACATGTACATCCTCCCAGGAAATTGTGTGCTTTTAGGTAGGGGTCTGCAGGAGCCATTGCCCAGGTGGAAAGAAGTAGCTGTGATGATGGAATTTCAGATCCATGGCAGGTGGCATAGTACAGATCTGTGTGAGGGTGGTGTACGATTTTTCTTAAAACCATATCATGGAAACACCCACCCATCCTGTCTCTGGGGAAGACCATCTTTGCTCTAAACCTAAGGTTTCCAGGCTGCTTAGAAGAGTCCAGAAAGCATTCTTCCTCTTTTATCATCCATTTTTGAGAGGTCAAATTAAGTTGGGGAAAGACTGGATTCCATGCAGTGAGAAGATTATGCATGAATTATCAGGGTTGGGGCTTCTGATTTGTTCCGAATATGGTAATTATTCATTCCATGACTCAGTTCCAATTCATGGGTAGTGTCCTGAAGCCCTCTCAATACTCATAACTATAATAGCTCCCATTTATAGAGGATTACTATATGCCAGGTGCTTTATACTGAATTTGATGAGGAAATGTAGTCTCAGAAAGGTTAAGTCACCTGCCCAAGGTCGCTTAGCCAGGTTTGAACCCTGGCTGTGTGTTTCCCCATCTGCTAGGTTTTCATAGTTCCAAATCATGCCTCCTGGGTTAAAAACAAACAAACAAACAGAATATAACCAGGGAAAGGAAAAAAATTTTTTTAATAGTTTGACCTCCTCTGGACGTGCAGAGGCGGCCCTGTGAGGAGCTTCTATACCGGCTTGTGCAGTGGGAGATCCAAGTGCACATACACTCAGAATTTCCATCTCCCTGAATTCTACTTTATTGGCAGTCTGTAATTTTTTCTTTCAGCATGATGACTAGCCTTACCGCTTAAGAGTCCAACCCTTTCCCAAGACTGGAAATAGACCCAGAGTTGAAGCACCTCATCTCTAGTGGAGTCCTTGAGTTCCCACTTCCCCAGGCAGAGTCTTGCTTTCTTGTAAGGCTCAGCCAACGTGAAACTGAGAAGCATCTAGAGATTAATCTTCAGAGCCCCTCGTCTCCCTGAGCATCCCCGCTAAGCACTACTTTTCTGGTTCTAGCCTTGTTTGATAAAGTATCCCAGCGGTGCTTTTGTATTTTAAAGGATGTGATGTGCAGAGGACTGCACTTAACACCATGTGCTCTAACGGTGGAACTTAAGGCATTTCCGTGGCGGGATAATTGGGGAGGGGGAAAACAGAGCTTTCCCAGGGGCTTTATACTGCATCACTGCATAAGGCTGATCCTGCATCTCATTATCCATTAACTTCAGATGAAAGCTATAAAATTGGATCCCTTTATTTTGATTTTTGAAGCTAAGCAGAGAATGGGCTGATATCTCTGTTTTTACCTGGCTGCTGGCATCCTCCAGACACCCTCCCCATTGTCCTGCCCCGTCTTGTCTTTGCCTCCCTCCCCTCAGGGGCAGAGTCCTCAAGGGAGACAGCTCCCCATGGTGTGTCTGCAGGGGCCCTGTGTGGAAGGTTGAGTTGTCAAATGAGGAGACACCACAGCTAACACCCCCACTCTTCCAACCCCCACCAACTCTGGAATGAAGATGGAGAGTTTTCTGTGCCTGGTTTGGTTCACAGAGACACATAGTCCATCATTTGATTTGCTACAAAGAGTATTCCTTCCCTGCCCCCCAGCATCCTCTAGTTTTTGCTTAGAGTTTCAGAGTTGGAAGGATCTGAGTGATAACCTAGTCGAACCACTTCATTGTAAAGGAAGGGAAACTGAGGCTCAGACAGAGACCAGAACCCAAGCATTCTGATCCTCAAACCATCCCTCCCAGTATACCACCCTGTACCTGGCTCTCTTTGCATTTCAACTAGATACTTTTGTAATTTCTTCCTCCAAAACCCAGAATTTGAGCTTGATTCCCATGGCAGAGAACAGAGACCAACCATCATGATAATGTGGACTTTCTTGTTTGGTTATGGCCACTTTTTTGGCACATGCCTTATCATACCCACACCACACTCCACAATCCCATTGGAGCCCATCTGTGATTTCTGTGGAATTAGAAAGTGTTAGTCACTCGGTCATGCCTGACTCTGTGACTCCACAGACTATAGCCTGCCAGGCTCCTCTGTCCATGGACTTCTCCAGGCAAGAATACTGGAGTGGGTAGCCATTCCCTTCTCCAGGGGATCTTCCTGACCCAGGGATTGAACCTGGGTCTCCTGCATTAAAGGTGGATTCTTTACTGTCTAAGCCACCAAAGAAGCCCTGTGAAATTAGAGGGCCTCTCTAATAAAGGGGAAGACCCTGTTTCTGTGCCACCTTATGAGTCAGTGGCCCTCAATCCACTCTCTAGAGCTGCCCAAGACCTGGAGAGGGGCTGAAGGTCTCAGGGCAAAGAGCAAAGGGATAAGTGCACATTTTTTTTTTTTTGCCTCTGACATCCTACCTGCAGCCTCAGATAAGGAAAAAGGCTATCTTGAATAGAAAGTTTTTCCTTAATATATCATCAAGCCTTCCTTAAGCTCCCAAGGAAAAACTCTTATTGTCCAGTTCTGAGGACTGGAGGCAAGGGAAGAGGGTTGAACTTAGCACAAAGAATGCTGATGATATATAAGAAGAATTTGCCAGTCATGAACACTGTTAGACACCTGTGTTCTCTGAGCATATCAGGTAATTCTCAGCCCCCCGAGACGGTCAAGTTAACCTCACATGGTTCCTTCTAGTCCAAGATTCTGGCTGGAGACTTCCTTTCCCCAGTGTTTGGTGGTCTAATTCCAGAGTCCTCAGACAGTGCTTACTCAGTTTACCACTGGGCTTTGGCTCCGGAATACATTTTTAAATCTCATGTTGGCCCCAACCAACTTTCCCACCTCTAAGGAACCAAACAAAATTAAATCAATTCAGGAAGAAAATTCACCAGATCACTTTTCAGTTTGATGTGGGCACAATAGCACTGGACTAGGGGGTCTAGGGACTTGATGTCTGTTTTAGGCCTTGTGTCACCCCAGATTCCTGTGTTGAAGTCTTAACCCCTCAGTACTGGAGAATATGACGGTATTTAGATCTGGGGCCTTTAAAGAGATAATCAAGACAAAATGAGAACATAGTGGCGGACCTTAATTCAACTTGGCTGATGTCCAAGGAAGAGATTAGGACACAGAAAGACCAGGTGGACCCCAAGACCATGTGTAAAAGACCATGAGAGAGGCCTCTAAAGGATTCAACCCTACCAACACTTTGGTCTTGGACTTCTAGCCTCCAGAAATGTGAAAAAAAAAAAAGTCTTTTGTTTTAGCCACCTACTCTGTGGGTAGTTTGTTATGACAGCCTTAACAAACATGGTGTCTAGATGTGTCTCAGCTGTTCATTCACTGTGTGACTTTGGACAAGTCATTTAAAACTCTCCACACCTTAGGACTTCCCTAGTGGTCCACCAGTTAAGACTCCGAATTTCCCATGCAGGTGGCGCATGTTTGATCCCGGCTCAGGGCACTAAGATCTCACCTGCTGTAGAGTGTGGCCAAAAAATAAATAATGAAACAAAAAAACGAAAACAAAAAGCTCTCCAAATCTCAGTTTCTACTTGAACTCTAAAGGTTCCTTCAATACCTAACATTCTGTAATTTCACATGAAAAGAAAGCGCCAGTTATGATATACAGTTTTACTGTCTTGCCAGTGTTATTAATTATAAGTAGACACAGCTCCAGATACAAGCACTCATGCAATCACACACAGCCTTGCATCACAACTTTTTTCTTCCAAGTGTACAGCCATGAACACAGCCCTTTCCTCTTTTAGATCTTGGTATACATCCAGCTTTCAATGCAAAGCCTTTTGGGTTCCCTGACCCTCAGGTTCTGCTGGTACATCTTGCACAAATTGGTTGAAATGAGAACATTTTAATCAGTTGACTGGTTTGGGTGACCATAGTGCCAAAGAGCCCCACTGGTTTCTTTCTGTTTAATTGATGGATCCTGTTTTTAAACTGTCAGATTCTGCCCATCGTTTTTGACTCAGAATCACTGTGTGGCCATGTGAGGCCTAGTCAACCACCTGATCAACTCAGTTCCATCACCATTATTCTTTGAATTGATTGGTAAGTTCACTCAAAAAAATCAAGCCCAGACAACTGACAGCCTCACTCAGGCTCAAAGAAAGCACTCTCAGTCATGTTTATAAGATGCCAAAATACCCACTTGGGTCAATCAATTCCCCAAAAATATCAGTCTAACCTATAGCTGCAGCACAGAGTAGGCAAAGCAATGTTCACTCATCAGCCTGCAGTGACTTGCAGTCTATACGTGGCTAGCGCCCTTCTGTTCTCATCAAGCTGACTCATTAGAACAAAGAAACACACGTTCATATGGACACATGCACACATACATACCATGCCATACTACCCCTAGTCTTTGTCTTTCTGGGAGAGAGAGGATTGAGAGATAGAAAACTTGTGCTAGCAGGAGCAATGGGAAGCCCTTGGGACAGTTTCTCTTAGGTGCACATTTGCATGAATGTGACTCAGAGTGTAGCTTTGGCCAATATTTGGTAAATTATAGGCTGAGAGGGAAGGAGCCAACTAGAATGGGGCTTGGCCACGTTAACTGCTCCTGTGTAAAAATGGCCCAAAATGCATTTGAATGTCTCTGGGTTTTTGTATTTGGCTTTTTGTATATTTTTTTCCACGACTTGCATGTTTTTGTATCCCTGCATACTCACATATGCCTGAATGTTTGCGTTGTGTCTGTGTTTTCCCACACACCTGGGTGTACATCTACTTGTACATTTGCATCTGTCTCTGAATGCTTGCATGTGTTTGTACACGACCTGTGTATGAACGGGTGGATTTGCCTGTGCCTCTGTGCATATCTCCTTTTGGGTTTCTGTATAAGGATGCTATTACATGTATCTGCATGTCTTTAGAGATCAGTAACTCCAGTGAGACTTCAGACATCTCTCAAATGCCTGGCAAGCCAAAGGTGAAATCTGATGCTGGAATGGTTGGGCAGGCCCTCTGCTCAGACTCCCTCTGGCTCAACAACTATTTTCTTCCAAGATGAAGTCTGCAGAGTCTTCCAAGGGCCCCTTCTGGCTGCTTCTAGCAATCCAGACCTCCACAGTCCCCTCTCAGTCCATTTTTAATGGCCCTAATGAGTAGAGGGGAGTTTCTGGAGGTGAACTGGGATTTTAAGAGAGAAATAAAAAAGGAAACTTCATCCTTTCCTTTCCATTTTCCTCCTTTTCCCTTATTAACATTAATCAACCCTGAGCATGAGGCATAGGGAAGGCAGCTGCTCTACATTTTTTAGACCTTTCTCACACTTTAAAAGTGAAAAAAATTTGCTGACATATTTCAGGTCAGTGTGATAATCATATTGTAGTTAGGTTGTTAAAAATGATTTTACCTTTTAGAGATATTTATTGAATTGTTTACATAAGAAACAATGTGATGTCTGGGGTTTGCTTAAAAGTGTATGAGGAAGTGTTGGGCTCAAACTAGGTGAAATTAGATTGATCATGGGTTGATCCCTGTTAAAGTGGGGTGATGAGCATGTGAATGTTTGATTATATTATTCTCTCTTGATTTTGTTTTGATTTTTCCATAGTATGAAAGAATCACATTCTCACAGACATCTCCTATTCTTTCCCCACTGCACTCTCCATCTGGAGATGTAGCTGAAACTCTCATTATTCCCCCCATTATGTGGATGAGGAGGTGGAGGGCCCTCACCAGGTAAGTGATTTGTTTAAGGCAACTGGGAGCAGAAAGCCCTGACTAGAATTCCAACAGCCTGCTCCCCACCTAGGGTTCTTCTCATTGGACTGTGCATAAACATGAACCTCATGCAGTCATAAAACAGAATTTGTGAATAAATCCCTATCAGATTAATGAAATTACTGAGGCTCCAGTTGCTCATACATTTGCATGGTGCTTACCTAGACAAGTATATGGACACCCAAGGGTTCCACATTTGCATCTGCAGAGACACATACACACCTCCGTTCATACAGCTATGCGTCTCTCGGTTATACACTTGTAGATCACTTATTTTGAAAATACAGGAGGTTGTGCATGATGTCCATGGTAAAAAAAAAAAAGAAAGGGAATCAGATTGTTACCTCCAGGTGTGCCTGTTCTGTGTATTCATATGAAGAACTAGGCTATCTGCATACCCTTTGTGAGAATGTACCAACAGAGGATTTGAAAGGAGTAAGTGTCCCTAAAATTAGATCAAGCCCAAGACCACAGACACACAGTGAGTTTTGTAAGGAAGGAAAACCATTGGCAAGCTGGTGTCTTGTGCCTCTCAATAAAATTGCAACTTCACACACAGGGATACAAAATTTTTTTTCCTTTTCATACATAAATATGTTCAGATAACTAAAACCATCACATATACTTTCATAAACAGTGTATGGCACCCAGCTACCTTCATGCACATGTTATACAGCCATGTCTTCAGAGGGAGGATTCCTGCACAGTGAGCACAAGTGCTGGAGTCAGAGGACAGGAGTTCTGATCTCCTGTCCACCACATACTGAGCATGTCATCTTCAGCGAGTCACATCACCCCTCTTTGGCTCAGTTTCCCCCTTGGAAAAACAAGATTGATAGGAATAGCTAAGTTGCCCAGGTCAAACTATGCTAAACATAAAAACTATTTTATCTATAAATCTATATTTTACTCTACATATTCACAATAAAATAATGAATGCCCACCAATAACATGTATAACATATAAATATTTGTTTGCATGCATGGCAATTTATTTATCTAATTTAAAATATGGGATAGAAAAAATGAGTAATTGCCTAAGATAACGCAATTTGAATACAGCCCGAACTAGTGAAATGACGATGAGTCTTGGAGTTAGAAGCAACAACCAACAGCGAAAAAGATGTTCAATATAGTTATTATGGAGTGAGTTCTGCTGGTTGTCTCAGTTGGTTAGATCTGTGGTTCTTAAAGTGTAGCCCAAGGATCCATGGGGGTCCTGGATATCCTTTCAAGAGTTCTGTGAACTCTTTTCTTTTCCAATATATATCTGCATGAGGCTATGTACTTCATATACTTCAAACAGACATTGTATCACAACAACTTGAAAGGAGAAACAGGTGTGAGGATCCAATCACTTTCTATTAAGCTAGACATTTAAAAGATATACTTCAATGTAAAACAATGATATTCTTCTCACTAAATTGTTTTTTAAAATATTTTTTTCAAAAAAAGTTATGACATCCAATTAAAATTTTGTTCAAAGTTATGACAACATGTGACAGATTATCATTGTTTTAAAAGACTTTTTTTTTAAGTTCCAGTTTTCATTTATAGCAAGGTAAATATTGATAGGTATGACCCATATAAAAAGAGCTCTTGGAGATTCTAGTAATATTTAAGAGTATAAAAGGGTTCTAAGACCCAAAAGTTTGTGAACAACTGTCAGAGCCTGTTGCTGCTGGGGTCAAGAACCTAAGGCAAGACCAAGGCAAGTAGCAAAGCCCAGGTTAGGTTCTGCTCACCCTCAGGCTGCTACTGTACCTACATCCTCATCAGTGCTCCCTGCCAAACTCAGTCCCAGCCTAAAGCAGTGTCCAAGTTCATCAAGAGCAGAGAAATGGTTCACAGTGCCCGCTCTGGGGTCAGGCAAGTCTGACTGGAGTCCTGGTTCTGCCAATGGGGCATATCATTAGCCTCTTGGGCCTCACTCAGCTTCCCCTTGTGTAAAATAGGGACACAACTTCCTAGCAGTGTTATTGTAAGAGTCAAATGAAATAAATTTAGCACAGCACCTGGTACATAGTAAGCACTTAAGAAAATGCCTATTATTGTTAATAACAGCTAGCACTTACTGAAACCTTACTATATGCCAAGCACTCATCTAAGTGCTTTTCGTACATTTATCCACTTAATCCCAAGGCAATTAAGAACCCTAGGAGACAGTTACTGTGCAGTTGCTGCTGCTATTGTGGTGGTGGTGGTGGTTTCCCAGGCCCTGCCTATGAGCAGAATAGTGTAGATTGAAGGGTTAGATAAATGTTTGTGGTTTTGATTTAACTTTGACATGTAAGTGAGAGCATTAAGTGAGGAATCTGATCTTCCAGATGTCTCTGACTCCTGTCTTCCTCTTATATAACCACCCCAGGCCTCTGGAGCCAAGTTGTAGGATCAAGAGTGTGTCCTCAGGCCACATGGCCTTCAGCCGAAGGGGCAGGCCTTTTAAAGCAGTGTATGAGCAAGAGAGGACAGCAAAAACCTCTGTCACCAGTAACATCAGTGATAAGTCAAAAAACCTACTTCATAGGTGCTATACTTGGGATGTTATTCTTCTCTATCACTCAGAGCCTCTCGGCACACACGCACACATACACACATGCAGACCTTCAGCAAAATCACCTCCCATGCATTTATAAACAGAAGAAATGAATGTGTTGAGGTCCATGCCTCATGCTTGTTTTGATGGTGTACCTCTAGGCAAACACGTATGCAAAGAGAAAAACTGTATGAAATTATAGAGTGCAGAGAGAGACTCTCTCCCCAGTTTTCCCTCTTCCATCCTGACTAATTAGCAATGATGCTGTAACAAAATACAGGCTTTCATCTCCAGTGTCTTTCTTAGATCAGGTTCCCCCAGAGACCTTCCTGGCTGGTCTGGGTCTATCCAACCACCTGGAGTGGGTGGGGAGTTCAGTTGCCTCTTATTGTCATGGTAACCGAGTGGCAGAGCAACGGGAGCATGAATCTGGGGCTTTTGGCCAACCACCGATCTACAAAGAGAGAAGAGGGGCAGAATCCCAAGCAGGGCTGACTCTCAAGACAGAGCTAGAAGGAAGGGACGGAGAAGGATTTAATCGCTTCTACTGGTTTTCAACTGTGGGTACTAGAGCAAGGACCTTGGGATTATTCCAGTCTGGTGCTTTGGGATATAAGGTGGGTTCTTGCTACAGACAGGTCTAGCAGACAGAGTTTAAGAGTCTTGGGCTGGCATTATCCAGACTAAAATCCAACTGGATTGACTAAGAGAATAAGACAAGCTATTGTTCACCTTGATTAAGTTTACCACCCTCTCCATCAAGCTTAGAAGACCACATATTCCTGGATATGAGTGGAGGCAAGGAGGATGTGAGGCAGTCATTCTTGGCTTCTTTTTTATTTTTTGGAAGACAGAGAAAAGAGACCCTTCCGTGTGTATAATATGGACAATGCCTTGGCCTCCTCCATTAGATTACAGAATTCTGGGAGGTATTGAGGGAAATGCTAATTGCTCAGAAAATGACTTTGCAGTCAAGGGAAGGGGCAGGGGAAGGTAATAAAGAATGACCAGATAGAGAGGTTAGAAAAGGCCATCTCCCCTCTATGGTCAGAATATGAAGATATGTTCAAAATCCAGAGTCCAAAAAAAGCCCAGCAGAGAATTGGGGCAATAGTCTAAATAATTCAGCACCAAACCCTTTGACTACAGTGCTTCTGCCTGAATTTAATGGATAACTGACCCAGTAAGAGAAGAGACTGGTCCCTGGGGGCCAAGACTCAAACTGTGCAATTCCAGGACCCTCTCCAGCTGAGAGAATGAAATGAAAGGGACCGGGGGTTGGGAGGGGTCTCAAGGTTTGGCCTCAAAGGTCTCTGGGCTCTGAAGTAGCAGAACAGGCTAGAGGCCAGAGGCCCTCCATTTGGGGGCTTCTTTGCTAGAGAGGGAGGGAGGGAGAAGGAGGGAATGAGGGGAGGGGGAGGGGCAGGCAGGAACAGATGCTTCCAGATCTAAAGGAATAATTTGAGGGGGAAAGGCAGGATCAAACGGAGGAAGAGGAGGGGGAGGAGGGGGAAAAGGAAAGAGAACAAAGGTGTGGTGGGGATTGGAGCCTCTTTGGTGGAATTCGGGTGAGACGGCTAAGCCAACATCTGCCCTGGGGCTATAAAATCTTGTTCTATTTGCTGCTGGCCCAGGGGCCACTCTGGAGCAGTCAGATTGGTCCCTGAGGTGACCTGGACTGGAAGCTCAGCCAGGAACCTTTGAACCTCAAATGTCCCTCCCAGATTGCCGCCCCCTACCTTTTGGTTCCTCTTCTGCTTTCTCAGTGGAGGGGAGTTCCAGGAGGAGCACTGGAGCTGGGGGCTGTCCCAGAGGATTATTGGGGGATGAGAGGGCAGAGGAGCAAGAACCAACTGGAGGAAATACGGAATATAGAAAGCAGCAGGAACACTAGGCTTCCTTGAAAATGCTGAGCAGAGACAGACAGACCCGGATAGAACTTGAGGCAGTCACATCCCAAAATGGTTCAAAATCATCAGAGAGACCAAGTCCAAGAAGAGAGGTTTCCAGCTGGAAAGCTCAAATCTCCCCGTTTCCCCTCTGAGCGGGGTCAGGCAGCAGAGGGATGAGGTGAGGTGTGGAGAAGGGCCGGTAAAAGCAGGAGCAAATGCCCATGGGGAATATTCCCTACCTCCTCCATTTTCTCCTCTCCCCAGCTCTTCTCTCCTCTTGCTGGAACTCAACCCCTGTTCTGTAACCTTAATTATCAAGGTCTGTTCCAGCTGAGTGGAAAAACTCCACATGTAGAAAGTTACAAACACTGTGTTCCTGCCCAAAGGGACAGAGTCAAAACAGAAGGCAGGCAGTCATGAGAATGGGCCGACACCTCAGAACAAGAACAAACTGGTTGGGGGCCATCTCCCAAGTGACTCATTCCCACACCCCCATGGATAACCCAGCCCTGTCCCCTGTCCATGGGATTGGAGAAGGTGCCTCCCGTTTTGTAAGAGCCCTAATCCTAACCTGGCATTCAGAGACAAAGGCCAGGGGAGGAGGGAGGCAATTCTTCACAGGATTTGGGGCTGAGGTGTGGGGTGGACCCACTCTGGGCCTGGAATTCCTCTGACACAGGAGAGACTGTTGGTTTGATGACCTGGGATTCTTCGGGGTTTGGAAATGTTTCTTCTACTGGCTAAGATCTCTCGTCTCCATCGATCCCCACAAAAATCTTGTGAGAGGGTCTCATTTCCTGCTCTTCTAAGTCAGAGAAAACTATCCTTTCCTTTCCAAAGGAAATAAAGTCTCCTTATTTGGTGGTGGGGAGTTGGTCGGTCGAAGAGCAACCCAGAGGCCCGCTCCATTTTCCACGAAAAAATGGAAGGTGGAATGGGGGAAGCAAAGGGAGCTTGGGCTCTGAAGGGCGAGTCCCGGGAGGTGGAGCGGAGTTCACCGCTCAGTGAACCCGCTCGGCCGGCCACGCAGCCCCCGGCCCCCGCCCCGCGCCCTATTGTCCTCCGTGAGAGCTGGGGGTCGTGACCCAGCTGAAGGCGACACCGCGCCCGCAGCGGACACGGTGTGGAACCCCGAGCAGAAGACTGGCCGCCGGTCGGCCTCTCGTGGTCTTTGTCGGGCTGGTCCCATTTCGGCTTCCTCCAGACCCTGGCCGCTGCCAGGAGGGGAGCGAGGACCCCCGAATGCAGGCAGCTGCTTTGTGCCCTGTTCTCTTAGGCCCGGCTTCCTGGGAAGCCAGAGGCACCTCTGGAAGCAGGAACCTAGGACTGAGCTGTTTGGCAGAGCCTTCCACATGCTGTGATTTAGGGTTTCTCTGCCCCAAGTTCAAATATACTTCCCTCTCCCAAACTCTGACGCTGCAAAGACAGGGTCAGAAAGGAGTGAGTAGAGGTGCACTTCTTTGGACTGGGCTCATTCCCATCACGGTTGCAGAGATCCTACAGGACCCTACATCTCAGGGAATCTGGCAATTGCTGATGGGGACTGGGAAGTTAAAACAGTCCCTTTAGGTTTATTAGACTCTGTAGCCCTTACTCTTCCTCAAACATCCTCTGAGACTCTTCCTACCCATCCTTGTCTCCCCTGCCTCCTAATTCATCAGTTAGCTGGGCCTGCAGGCATGGTTGTGGTTGTGGGCTTGGCTTCTGGAAGGACCCTGTTGGTCAAAGAAACTACAGAGCTGACACCAGAGAGAAGAGCAGGAAAATCCTGAGGCATAAAGGAGAGCCAAGCCAGAGAAGAGGCTCCTGGACTTGGGAGGCAGTGAGCAGACCTCGGTTTCTCTCTGCTCCCCAAGTCCAAAGGGGATCTGAGTTCCGGGAACCGCACAGATTTTAAGGCGGCTGAGAGAGCCCTCCAGGTGTCCGGTTCAAACAGTGCACATTACCCTTTTTAATTCTCAAAAAGCAACTAAAACTTTGATACTCAAAGCTGCCACATGCTGCAGGAGAAAAATTAAATTGGGGCTAGTGAGATGGGATGCATAAAAAGCAGGCCAAGGGGGGTGGTCAGTTCCATCAGAAAGACTGGTCACAAGCAAATACTTTTTTTTTTCCTACTAAATCCCCTAAATGTTTATTTTGGGCCCCTACCCACCCAGATAAATCAAGCTAACAGATTAAGAAGTTCATAAAATTGTATTCTTAGGTAATGATATCCAGAGAGGTAATAAATATTCCCGCTGCGCTGATGGCCGCTGAAGTTGGGGGTTCCTCCATCTCTTTTTCCAAGCCTAAGAAGAATTTCTTGAAAGGGGAACATTTTCATAAAAATTAGCTCTCCAAAGTTGGGGTGCAGATAGAAGCTGTGGAAAACCATGAGAAGTGGCTTTGTGAACCACACTTCCCCAGGACTGGGCAAAAAGCTGAGAAAAAGAAGGTAAAATTGCCCCAGCAGGCTTCTCCTCCCCACCATAGCACCCCTTTCAGAGTCAATCTCTCTAATTTTAGAAAAGCAGACAAACCGTGCCTAGCTTGTTGGCCCCAAGCTCCGGAGAAACCCTTGACTGTTGTCTTCCTTAGCGGTCCCCCAAATACACACAGATACATACATCTAATAGCGGGAAGGCGTCCCTGGATTGCAATCCACCAAGTCTATGCTCAAAAAAAGCTAATGCATAGATTGCAGAGAAAACTTTGTAGGAAACTTCACACAAGCGGCAGTGAGAGGCCCTCAGACAAGCAAAGTTCCTCAGTCCTTCCTCCACCCCCGCCCCCACCCCCAGGCTCACTTTCTCCACTCTTTCTCTCCTTTGGGAGACAAGTTTCTTCGTTCCCCAGGTACACTCTTTGGCTCAGATACTCCATTTTTTTCCCCAAGCAGAAGTTCACCGCTCCTGACTGGATTTCCCACCTTCCCTCCCCAAGATGCAGAGTTGAAATAAAAATTGAATGGCAAACAGAGATAGAGTTTAAACTGCTGTGCTCCTCGCCCCCAGAGCATATGAGTGCAAACTACTTACATGTCAAGGGGATTTTTGACCTGTGGGGATCTCCTGGTGCTTGGAGAGAAGGACCTTGGAAGATTGGTGTTGCCGATTTCACCCCGTCTTCTTTTTACTTAGCCATTGGAGAGACACACACAATAAGCTAGCAGGCATTCATGCGCCTTGCCTCTCCCATTACTCGGGGCAAGAAATCCCCAGCCCCACAGAAGCTGTGGCATCCTGTCTGGAGACAGGGGGCTGAGCTAGGGCTGGCTTGGGAGGGTCGGAGCTGGGGGTGGGGGAGAGGTCAGAGGCGCTGCCGAATATAAAGGCGATGGGAGAGAAAATGCTGTGTCCTCCCCGTGAACCTGGGCTGCGTCTTCCCCACCCTCCCCCAGGCTTTCCCCACTGTTCAATCCAACTTCAATAAAAGCCCAGACCCTCAGCTTCCCAGTGAGGCTGTAGCAGCATCCAGTGGGTCAAGGCAGCTAGAGCTAGGGGCTCAGGTTGGCCCCCTACACTGGACATCCCGCTCATCTCCGAGAGCCTGATCTCATTCCAGGTGGTCAGGTCCAAGGCAAAGGAGAGTTTTGGGGAAAGAGCAAAGAATGGAACCCACTGGAGGGAAGGCCAGAGGCCAAATTTTTCCAAAACTCAAATACAAGAGGGTTTAGTTTTATTTGTCAAACTATGGATGTCTGATGTTTCTGCTTTTCAGACCGAGGACAGAGAGAGATACACAGAGAGTGACTACATGTGGATGTGTGAGAAGAGAAATTTAAAAGGAAGAGGAATTTAAAACAGAAGCTCCTAAAGAAGGAAAAATAAAAGAGCTGTCCCAATCCTTTTATACTGCTTTTCTCGAACAAGAGTGTGTACCTTTAGCAAGTTCATCTTAATTTCCCTCCCCTGTGTTCATCCCTTTCACTTTAGGGAGGAGAAAGAATACATTCCCCTGAAACCAAGTGAGCAAAGTTAGGAAAAGATTATGAATCTTAATTTCCATTTCCCCCTATTTCCATCTTAACTTCCTTAAGGGATTGGAAAGACTTCCAGGTCCCCCTCTCACACCTTCCCTTTTCCTAAGAGCAACTAGACCCCCTTTTCCTGCCCCAAAGCCAATTGCATCAAGATGATGGGAGTTACAGTCAGATTTGGCCCCTAATTCACTTGATTACATAAAATCACTCCAGATAATTGTTGGCCCTGCTTCCTCACACTGTAGGCAGCATGTTTTGCTGTCCCCAGGGCACCATTGAGGGAGGGGAAAATAGACCTACAGGACCCCAGCGCACATACACACACACCCAGCAAGTGGTTCAAGAGGAAATAAATCCAAAGCATATCAAACAGATATTCATAACTTGGTTCCTCTGTTGCCTTTCACTCCAGAATTTGAGGAGAGAGGAGAGCAGTACCCATGGCTTCCCTACTTATCCCAGATCTCTTCTCCCTCTCTCTTCTATTGCTGACAGCCCTCCATCCTGATATTTGGATAAATTGTCGGAGAAGCTCACCAACTACCTCTTCACCTTCTCCCAACAAACAAGCAAAAATTCGAGCAGGCCTTGCTCAGAGCCTGGTCTCCAGGACTAGAATTCTTTGGAGACTTTGACTTAAAGTAATCATTCAGGCAATCCAAATCAGTTTTTTGTTTGTTTTAGCCCCCAAGGAAGCAATTAAAAAAAAATTTTTTTTACAAGCGGGAAGCCTTGTTCCTCCAATCTCCAAGCCCTATGGAGACCTGGGAGGTTGTAGGAAGAAAGGTGATCCCCCTGCCTCTCCCTGTGTCTTTTCTCAACATCTAGCAGGTCCATGATAAAAGTTGGGGGGGAGCGGGGAATAAGAGTGCTTCATTATCTCCAGGCATCAGGCTTTGAGGCCTACCCATGCAAGAGGGCCTCCCAGGCCTCTGGCCTCCACTTCACCCTTCTTTCCAAGTCTAAACAAACAGAAAAGCCATCCTGACAGGTCACTTTGCTGCTTTAGAATCACCAGCTCAAAATGTTTCTTCTTTTATGAGAACAGGCATGTTGAGAGGCATCTTCCTAATCCCTCAGCCCCAAAGAACTCCCCAAAGATGAAAACTCTTCTTCATCCCCACTCCCTAAACTTGCCTTCTAATCTGCAAATTAGGCAGGCCTATTCACCACAGGGAAGGGAGAAGAGAGGAGCCAGGAAGAGACAAAGAAGGCACCGTGCTTAACTCTAGAAAAGTGAGACCCCCCAGGAGAGTTTGGCCCCTACAGACTCAGGGAGGGAGTGCCCTACTCTTCCACATCCCCTCTTCTGACATGTTCTGCCCCAAACCTTTTGCTGGATCTTCTAAGGACCTAGGGAAACTGGAGTTGAGAGTTAAGATTTGTGTATTTGCTTAGAGTAAACTTCAGCAACTCTAGAGAGAAGGTGGGATGTTACCAGGTCAGAAGGAGGAGGGGGAGAAAAAGAAACCATCAGACATTGACGTAAAACTAATTCACATCCACTGGTTTATTATTGATCACGGGGCATTTCACATCGACACTAAAATTCTTTATTGCAAGTTTTACAATAATCAAGTAAATTCAGTCCAAAAACACAATAACCACGATGGGGGTGGGGTGGGGTGTTCTACCTATAGACTGCCTCTCTGAACTGAAAGTTCATTTTTATTTTCTTTTGGCTCCTCAAACTGAACAGCTCTGAGAGGCTCTCCAGATGCATTTAGCTTTGTCTGCGGTCTTTCCCCTTATCCTCCCAGCTCCCCCCAACAATAATACAAAAGAACTTCATAGCTTTGTTCTCCTTAAAATGACTTCCCCCTCACTAACCTCCCCTGGTGCATTTTCAATGCAAAAGGCCTAAGGAAAGAGGGGGGAAGGAGGAGGAGGAGTACTGGCTTAAAAATCTCTTTCCTTTTTTCCTTTCCTCATTTCCCCTGAAATGCACCCAAACCAGACCATCACACCTTGCAATATATAATTTTTGCAGTTTTTTTCCCTTAAAAAATAAATAACCCCCCAAAATGGCCTTAAAAAAAAAAAAACAAACCAGCAGGTACCATGCTAAGACAACATCACATGCTTAAAAGGGTCCTTAACAGTGGAAAGGAGAGAAGGGCAGGGGGCTTGTTTATCTGTTTTGTCTGTTTGGAATTGACAAGGGGAAAGGTGGGAGGAAGAG